>NC_134402.1:218118002-218418002 GCF_038048845.1 Mixophyes fleayi | reverse complement strand
GCAGAGAATGGTTCATAGGGTACTTACAGTCTCCCCACAGTAGCTCACAGTGCTTCTGTATCCACAATTGCTGTGGAGGGAACTGTTGAAGAGGGGATATGAAGAAAAAAAAAAAAGAAAGAGGCATAAATAGCCAACATGCCCCTCCGACCTCTTCACATACCCACCAAAGATCACCACGTGCCCCTTACATACACATCAACCTCTCCACGTGCCATGAAATCTACCCACATGCCCCATACATGCCAATCAAACCTCCACACATTCCAACAGATATCCCCAAGTGCCATCAGCCTCTCACATGCCCCTTAACTGTCACACCCCTCATGGAGACGCTGGATCCCGCGCAGAGGATGGAGGGAAAGCAGACAACACACTCCTCCTCCTGATTGGATAGCCTGTCTCTGCATTATGCAGAGGAGGCCACATGACTCGGCTACTGTCAGTCAGCCGAGCTGTCAGCAGTGCTCTGGGTGCAGCCAGCCACAAAGTATTGAGACTATAACCCAGGAGCCTCAATTTTAAAGTCAAAGAGCCGCAGGTTGGCCACCCCTGTCTTAACAGCTCTACAATTTTGTTTATTGTATGCCCTTACAGTAGGATATGCTCTATCTTTTGCCTATTATACCACAGCTACATGGTGGTCCAATTTAAATCCCCTCTCCCCGCCCAAGGATTCATGCCCACCTCTTTCAAAGTAATACAGTTCAGCTAAGCGGACAATAGCTTAAGAAGGTTTTCAAACCATATGAACAAAGGAAGGCTAGTGCTTAGATGCTAGTTTGCACATTTAGATAGGCAGGGCTGCTGAGAAGAATATCAGGCCATGGTGTAGCTGCTTCTTGGAGTTCCTATGCTGCCTACGAGTTACAAGAATAATTCCCTAAGCCTAGGAGGGGTGTGACCACATGGGCCATTAGGAAACTACTACTCCACGCAGTCAATTTAAAAGACTACAGTTTGAGCTGTGGATTGGCTGATGGGACATCAAAATTTGCCTCCATCATCAGCTATTTATATAGCGCCACTAAAGCGTTGTACAGAGAACTAATTTCCAATTTAAATCCCCTAACATACACACACACCCCGAGAGAGACGAAGGGCAATTTAATAGCAGCTAATTAACCTACCACTATGTTTTGGAGTGTGGGAGGAAACCCACGCAAACACGGGGAGAACATACAAACTCCACACAGGTCATGGTCGGGAATCAAACTCACAACCCCAGTGAGGTAGAAGTGCTAACCACTAAGCCACCATGCGTTGATTTTTTAACAACCTATCAACAACAAAAATTAGATTGTAAAGTGTGACCAGGTTTACTGCAACAGAATGTTCTTTGATATCAGAACAGGAACACAATCATAAGGTAAAGACGACAATACAATCGTTGTTGATTAAATCATAACTTACATATTAGTTTAAATAATTCATAGAAAGCAACAAAGAAAAACTATTATATAAAATTATTTATTTGCATTCACTTACATAAATATAAAATCAGATTGATGTGCACTAGAAATGGTCTCACATTTTAAATACTATACTATCATCTTAATGTTCTTAAAAATTAAAGCTCTATTTAGGGGCACAGTTGTCAGAAACCGAAGTAGTCTAAGAGTTCCAGAGAGCTCTGATACTGTTGTTATGGGTGCAGGGTATGTAAGCGGTCAGAATGGCTAATGAACAGCTGGAAGGAAGATGCTGATGGAAATTTCCAGGACTAGTAGCAGCCTCTTATTAGACAGTGGAAATTTCCAGTGCTTGAGCCTGCCAAGCATCCTCTGCTTATATTAAAGGAACAATGCACAGGTTGCAGAATACAGGAAGCTGACACTGCAACACTTATCTCTACTTAATTCTTTATCTATAACCAGAAATCACTAATCCCTGAATCATTTTATTTTAATATTTACTTATTGAAATACTTTGCAAGCATTAGATATTGTATTTATACAAGTCCAGACTTGCTTTTATGAATTTATTGTTGGTTGAGGCACAATATAGGAATGTCGACTGATGTGTCAATTTCAAATATTTACTTGGAAAAAGAAAAAGAAAAAGTAAATGCATATATAAATAAAACCACTAAAAAGCAGGTCAATTAAACGCATACATTTCCCCTTAATATATACAACTTTGTTGGTTGTTAATTATATGGGCACCATGCTGGTCGGTGCTATCCATACATTATAATCAGATCACGCATTAGAGCTTAGCACAGACAAGCAGGGTGTTGTGGGGCTGAGCTCCACCATGTGATATACCACAACTTTTCCTCTTTATGTATGAGGACATTGCATTAAGGGGAAAAAAGGAAAAAGATACCAACATTAGTGAGACAAATTCCTGAGTGCTATTATTGATTACCACATGTTAATGTAAGCGCAATCATAGAAGGTGGTTCCAACTGCACTTTAGTGGACCACATTTTTGGTGAACATATAAAATCACAGCACCTTCACTATCCCACATTTTTAGTAGAGATGCTCAGGCTCGATTCCTCTAGAACCCTACTTAGGGGATCAGAGTACCAAGCAGAGTCGGCTCGGTACTTTCTCGCTTTTTCGGAATCGAAAACGAGGCAAAACGTCGTCGGATCTCGGGAGTTTTGAAATCTATAAATACTGCCCCCCACCGCGATCTAGCGCCATTTGAAAGAGACACAGAAGGGGTAGTACACTGTGTAGAGCAGTTGGTCAGCCAAGTAAATAGAATTGAAAGAGGAGGTGGTAAGCAGTGTTCAAGAAAGTCTACATTGACACTCAGGAGAGCTTCATTGATAATGCTCATTGCAGAAAAATACAAATACTAGTGCTGTCAGGGTTGGTGTAATTCTACTGTGTTATATAGGTAACACACAAAAAGCAGAGCTCCATTGGTAACTTTCTTTGCTGAAATACAAATATTAGGCCTTGCAGGCTTTTCTTCTGAATTTGCAGTCAAAGTGTACGGTGTTATCAAAAAGGATTCATTCACAGCAGTACACAGAAGAGCAGGAGCACCAAGCAACTGCTGCCACCAGTCATGATGATAGTAATCCCTGTATGTCATCTGGTAAAGCCTATGTAAAAGTACACAGTGTATTTAAGTCAGGCAAACAAAAATGTAAAAAACACCTTTTACCTTGTTCAAGAAAAAAAGAGCTGTAATCCAGGCAAAGTTATCTGCAGAAAAAAATAAAAATTGCCAACATGCCATTCAACACACGCAGTGAGTGCGAGATCTGAAACAGTTACTGAGGCATCTTTTTGGAAGGTCAGTCGTGACTAAGCAAGACCTTGTCATTCGGACTTCGAAAGTGGTGCCCAAATATTTTTATGTGTAAAAGCCGAGCTGGAAGAAAACCATAAGGCATTAGGAGGAAAATGTATGTTCAAATTCAGAAATGACACCAATCCCTGAGGAGAATCCATCCATGAGTGCTATGTGTAATCGTGGCCATTCTGATAGTGTACCCATAAAGAAGGCATTTCTGTAGATGTGTGCCTGAACAGCCCGAGTGTAGCCGATGATAGACCAATTGAGGATGCCACTTTGGAATTGGAACAGGATGATGGGGATATTTATGTATCCGATGAGGGCGCTAATGAGGATGTTAATGAGGATGATGTTGTTTGTGTAAGTCCTGCATCGGTGGAAGCAGTTCTGGCACATGTCCAGGCATGACAATGGCCTTCTTATCATAAGACCAAAAAATCCACTTATGTGTGGAATTATTTTTACCCAAATCCTGACAACATAGCCATTTGTAGTGTATGTAAAGCCACAGGTCAGTCGAGGGAGGGACCTGAACCATCTAGGAACCTCATCCATGTTACGCCATTTGATGCGAGTTCATGGCAAGGTATTGGGAAAATCAGAAAGTTATGCTAAAAAAATATATATAAAAAATAACAAGCAGTCCATCAGGTAGGACCCTTCTCCCACCTACATCCTGACGCCTGCAATCTACACCCACAATACCATCCTCGTCAATATCCTCAGTAGCGATCGGAGTAGGTCCTGCATCCAAGTTGCTAAGGCTAGATGACTTCTCCACTATCCTGGATTCCTCAGAAGAATTCTTGAGCGTTAGTCCCACTGCTGCTACTGTTGCTGCTGCTGGGGGTGAATCTTCATCTCAGAAGCAGACCAAGAAGAGGACTACTAGTAGTTTACAACAATTGACTGTTAAACAATCCTTTGCAAGAGAAAGCAAGTATGAAAGCTATCACCCAGTCGCAAAGATAATCACAGACGCCATGGCGACTATGCTAGTATTAGATCTGCGTCCAATATCCACTATTAATGCAGCTGGTTTTAGACATTTATTTGAGGTCTTGTATCCCCGTTACCAAATTCCATCACAACACCATTTCAGTAGAAAAGCTATTCCTCATCTCTACCAGAAGGTTCATAAAAATTATTGGGCTGCAAAATACCATTCTACCCACTGTACACTAAACCACAGATGTGTGGACAAGCGGAACTGGGCAAACTACAGATTATATGACTGTAACAGCCCACTGGGTTGGATGTCATTGCAACATGGCTTATCCCGCTTGGACTCTCCTCAGGATATGTCATTTCTGATAACACCACGAATATTGTCAGAGCATTACAGCTGGGTGAATTCCATCACATACCCTGTTTTGCTCACACAATAAACTTGGTGGTGCAGAGCTTTTTAAAAAATGACAGGGATGTGCAGGAGATCCTGTCTGTGGCCCGTAAAATATCTGGACTTTTCTGGCATTCGGCAACAGCGTGTAGGAGATTGCAGCAGCTGCAAGAGAAATTTAATTTGCCCTACCACCAACTGAAGCAAGGTGGTGGTGACAAGGTGGAATTCCACCCTGTATATGCTTCTGTGGCTGGAGGAACATCGAAAAGCCATCAAAGCTTACTCCACAAGCCATGACATTGAGATAGGAGGGGGGATGTATTTTAGTCAAGCGCAGTGAAAAATACTTTGTGCTGTGCAAGGTGCTGAAACTATTCAAAGTAGTCATCTGTGAAGGGAATTCAGACACTGCTAGCTTGAGTCAAGTGATTCCCTTAATTAGACTTTTGAAAAAGCAGCTTGAGAAACTGAAGGAGGAGATTAAACAAAGCAATTACGCCAAGTATGTTGGACTTGTAGATCAAGTACTTTATTCACTTTGCCAGGATCCAAGAGTTATCAAAATTTTGATATCTGATCACTACATTTTGGCGACTGTGCTTGATCCTAGGCTTCAGCGTTATGTCTTCTCTTTGTTTCCAACTGACCCAGATCTGAAGGAGATGCAAGGAGCTTCTGGTGAGCAAGATGACAGCTCAAGTGTTACGTGACAGGATGGCGTCTCCTCCTCCAATTTGTCACTCAACTGCTGCTAGGAAAAACAACTTGGCTTTCCCAAGAGACCCAGGGATGATGCAGATGACTCAGCACAAAATTTTCACGTCTGGTCTGGTCTAAAATAAATGACCAAAAAACGTGACACCTTTGCCGTAACTCCACCTGATCCTACTATCAGCATCCAGAGAATGGTGGACGATTATTTTCACGACAGCTTAAAAATAGACACATCAGACCGGTAGGAAAAAAACGGAATTTGGAGACCCATGTAGCAGCTCGCTTTGCACTGGGAGTTTTCAGCGCAGCCGGGAACCTTGTCAGCGGTCGGCGTAGGAGGCTACTTCCACAAAATTTGGAAAAGATGATGTTCATAAAAATGAACTTCAAGTTCCACGAGGAAGGCCTTTCACACCAATTACTTCAAAATACTGAGACTCCTGTAGCGGTGGATTCCAGCGGTGATGAATTAATAATGTGTGAGGATGATGTACACACTGATGAGGGTGAGCATGACGACAACAACATCTTGCCACAGTAGAGTTAATTAACAGCACTATTACCTTAGGTGGCTTTAAGGCCATTGTTACCTTGTTTTGTGGGGGCCCAATCAAAGCACTTCAGCCACAAAAGTGTCATTACTTGTGGCTGAAGTGATTGGTGTGTTAAAGTGTGCACGTCCTTTTTAAGATCCAACATAAGGGTGGGTGGGAGATCCCAAGGACAATCCCATCTTGCACCACTTTCCTTTTCTGCCACTGCTGTGTGACAATGTGTCTTAGATGACAGGAACTGCCGTGTGTTTGAGTCATTGCTCTGTTGCTTAGCATCCAGCCAGGTCACTGTAGTATTTGTCCGAAAGTGTATGAAAATAATAATGTGACCTGTGAGGTGGTCAAAATTCACTGCAAATGACTTGAAATTAGTGTTAGTGAGGTTATTAATAATGTAGGATCAAAAAAAAAAAAAAGAGCAAAATTTTGTGATTTTAGCATATTTTAGCAATTTTTCTAACAGATCCAAAACCACTTCACGTGGGTCACTATTTTTACCCAAATGTATGCCCACTTCTGCAAATTACTTGGGGCCTGCCAAGATGTATTGAAAAATGGGACAGTGTTGTATATTTTTTTAAACAATTTCTCAGAAATTGAAGTGTTCATTGAGCAACTACTTAGTGTTAGATTTACTAAAACTTCTAAAAAGGAAAATGTGGAAGGTTGCCCAGCTGAGCTTACCTTTGCTTCTCCCTTGGCTTGTCTCTCTGCCTGTTAACCCTGTATTTACCAGTCTTTGCTCATTTTGACAGCTGTCTCTCAGATCCTGATTTTGTACTGCACTATTGCCTGTGTACGAAAACCCGTCCTGTTATTAGACTTTACTTCTGCATACTGATTTTGTACCTTGCCTCCGCCAGTATACCAGTCCTCAGCTAGCTGACCTGCATTCGGATATCCCTTTCTCTTCGCTTTGTTGCGCCGAGTTGCTGATCAGAGGGCCATGACCTGCTTGTTTCCAGTCGCAAAAGTCCATCCTGCCTTGCGGTGATTCTTGGTGAAGACTGGGGGACCCGTTAGACTCTGTGCCTCTGTTTGGCCAGCGCTAACTCAGGCTAACACGTGTATTCAATACCCCAGGGATCTCTTGGTTACAGAAAACGAGACAATTGTTACAAATGTTAAATTAATAGCACCTACATTTAATAATTAGGCCTACCAACCCAAAACCATCCCAACATTAAATAGCCTCCACATTTAATAGACATATTTCCCCCTGATTAGCCCCAGCATTTGATATAGCTTTATACACAAAAGTGACACCTGAAATAAAAACAGTCATGAAGCCCCATCATGCTCATGGTTTATTTAAGCCATTAATGAAGATAAAACAAGCAATATTTGAGGAGCAAAATTAATTTCAAATTCTGAGATTTTTGATGTTACATTTACAGGTTTTCTGATTTTCCCGCCTCTCCACAAACCAAGGTGCACGTTTTTGGTTTGCCAACAAGTCTCCTGTGAATGGAGAGTAGGCATGTACCTTGATGTGTGCTGGGCGGACTATCTAGGCCAGTGTTGTGCAACTTGATAGACTTCGGGGTCGCATAACGCAGCCCCCTAAACTTCAAAAAGGGCTGCACATTACCCTCAATCTCAGTGATAAGTTAAAATAATATATTTAATAAAAGAAAGAAATGTATGCATAACAACATATCAGCAGGCATTTTCAACAAGTGTTACAAGCTATAAAACAAATAAATCTAACAAAACAGAAAGGAACTGGGAGCTACAGATAAGGGCTTGGAGGACTGTCCAACACTGATGTAGGCACACCAGTGTAAAAACATCAAGGCACCCAGAGCACTTTGTAAAGTACAGTATAACAAGCATTTCTAGTTCCAGATCTCAAGAAGCAAAAAACTTGGAATTTCCTGGAAAAAAAAAAACAGGACACATTAAAACAAAGTTTGTGGCTTTCCCGTGACACACAGCTATTAACCAGCAACAAAGCTGCCATTTCTACTTGTACATAAAACTGCAGATAAGCCACCTGCCATGTCACGGTGGTTTTGCCAATAGGGTGGTCCTAACTCCAATTAGTCCCTATTTTTGGGATATACATACATAACAAACAATAACAAAGATACACAGTGGCACGTAATGCAATGATTGATTGTCCAGGTAGTCCATCATTTATAAACACTTGCTGATGTGCAGGCGGCTGCCAATTCCCAGTTGTACTAGATGGTGTTTCTGGAAAACATCTAAAAACAAGAGAAAAGGGATAGGGCACCAAAATTGTGTAGTACTATTAGAATGACAGCAATGCTTTTATTAACTAAATTATGCATACCAATAAGATGGAATATTACAAGTATATCAAATACTTTTTCCTGAGTATTCCACATCTCATAGCAGACTCATAGACCGGGTGAATCAGAAGCATATAGGACAAGAGAGAGTGCATAAACCTTTGTGATTTAACCAAATACAGCAAACCCGTCCAAAGGTGTATGTGCGTACCAGAAATATAAACGTTATAGCTTATCTGCATGTAGTCCTGAAGTCTTCATGTGTTCACTGTTACTCTTTCACTGAATCTGCAAAAAATCTTCACACTCTTTTTTTTTTTTTTCAAGCATCTGCTGTTAACCTAACATAAATTGATTGAGCAACTTTCCTTTTTGTTTTGGCTTTCCCCTGAAACAGGATATTCAGTTTTGGTAAAACAGTATATAGAAAACACATATACAAAGATATATTATAAAACAAAAAATATATGATTTAAGACTTTCTGATTCAATAACAAATCTAATACTTACAGATTTGACAACCCATTATATAGACTCATGTACTTTTAAGCAAACCAGAGGCAGGGGTTTGCTGCCGGCGGCTGCACACTATGTGCAGGTCCGTTCGGCAGTGACAGGCAGGGACAGTGTGCTGCCCGGCCACTCCGATTGTGTTTTAAACACAATCAGAGCATCCGGCCAGCACACTGTCCCTACCTGTCACTGCTGAACGGACCTGCACATAGTATGCAGCCGCCGGCAGACTCAGATGTAAAAAAGGGGCGGGGCCTAAATTGCCCCGGGTAGAAGAATTCTCTAGATCCACCCCTGACCAGAGAGCACTTTTGACTACAACTGCCCTACATATACTAATTTTTAGCCTCGACAAACTGGGCACACACTACAGGTTTTTCACCCAATTATCATGCCAATCGTGCAATCAACACCTGTTAGGACTGATATTGCATTAGTGCGTACACTACCACAATTATGTTTCATCATACCAAACCACACCGTATCGTTTGATTTTATAAACGGACTATAAAAAAAAAAAATCACAATCAATGATGGAACAATGTCTGGCAAATGTGGAAGTGTGTATGCACTCACGACCAGCAGTGTAGGCAGATCTCTACAGAGTTTACAGATTTAAAATCTTTTCAAGTCATTAGATATCTCATCGTGAGAAATTTTCTGTAGTGTGTACCCAGCTTTATCTTCGCCCATTTCATAACCTTTAATTCTGTCTGAGAAGAGGAAGGGAGAGCAAAAATAGTTCAAATAATAAGACAAGATACAACACACAATAGTGCATTTGTGAAACAGAGATTACATGTGCACATATCAAAAAGAAACCGACACATAGAAGTAAAACGAGAGGAATGGAGTCATTTTGTGTAAAACAGACTTGAGCAATAATGTGCTGCTAATTGTATTAATGCTAATGTACCAAGATATTTCTGCTTGTTTAAAAATTTCCAATAAACAAAAACACTGTGCACAGACAAGAAGAAATTAAACGGTTTTCTGTAAAAGATAGTTACACGTTTGCATTGTTAATAAAGATGTATGCTCATATTATTTTACAGAATACAATTCAGACATTGCAGTGCTTTGTAGTATGACACAAAAAGTATCTGCAATCTGTCACTTACTTATACTACTGCTAGGTCTATGGTACAAATTTAGGACACAACAGATTAGGAGTTGTTATTCACACAATATATCCGGGATTAGGATTGCATCAACATCACTAAAGATTAAGATTTAATAGCTATGCCCTGTACATTTCACTTTGAAAATGCCTTCACAATGTAATTCTAAAAAGCCTCAGGTAAGCAATTCCTAAAAACATGATAATCAGATAACATTCATCTTTAAAATGTGAATGAGAATGATACACTCATGCACACCCTCACCTGATTGAAGTATCAGTAAGTTTTGCAATAAATACTTAAAGAGCAAACAAAGATAAGTCAAACATTAATATAATCAAAGACTGAAGATGTCTCTGCTTAATATAGCTGATGTAGCTGAAGCAGCATCCTCAGAAAATGTGTTTTCATTCTGTTCACCTACTTGATAGAAGTTGACATATTGAGATACTCTTCCCCACTCCCCCCTGCAAAGCATTATCTTACATTACCCAAGAACGGGAATGAGTATTCTAAAAAGTCAGTTTTGAACAATTAACAGATACTCCATACAGATTCATACATGTAGGCATGATCACAAGCAGGTGAAGGGGAATAACTGATATGCTCCCCCTTAAAATGTTGCTATCAGCTCCATAGCTGCAAGACAAACTGCATGGCACATACTTCAATCGCTTTGCTTTCTTTTATTTTTTATTACTTTATGCACATATAAAAATGAGAAAATGCTCAGTGTCCACATGGTTTTGCATGACATTGTACGTGCTCAGTGCTATAATAGTATTAATAGGCTCATAAGTGTCACACGCCGCTCCCATAATCTGGTCCCGGCTCTGTGACTTTCCCTTTAAGAACCATGATTCTGCTTGCTTCTCCTTCAGACCTTACTTTCACAGGTGTTCTCAGCTACTGTGATCTGGACCACTCCCTAAACCTTATTGGTCCTGGAGCACTATATTAACCTCCCAAGGTTATGGGCTTATAAATACTCATTTATTGTCAGGGGCTGCGGCGGCCACGGGCACCGCCACGACTCACTTCCTCCCACTACGAGCGTCCCAGCCGTCTCCATGACGACCGTGACGTCATTTCCGGTTACTCGGGCCCGACCGTTGCCGAGGCAACGGCTGGACGCCGAGTGTACTGAGCAGTGTGCCCCGGCAAGTGCTGCAGCCAGGCGCATGCGCTAATACTGTGCCTGTGGGCTAATTAATTAGGGGCATCATTAATTATACGAGGCCTGATAATCATTACATGGCTAAGCCCTGACTGGCCAGTATCAGTATATAAGGCAGGGAGGGCTTAGCCTCCCTGACTGTTATAGCGTCCAGTTTACCCTGTCGGCTAACCTGCTCCTGTACTATCTTGGTGATATACCTTTTTGATTGATTACTGTTTATGACCTTGCCTGTGACCCTGACCCGTTTGTCCGTACCTTGGACCCTGCTATGTTACTCGTGACCCTGACCTTTGGTGTGTTATTGGACCATCCTGCCTGCTAGTGTACCCTGACCTCAGCTTTCGTCTGATCATCCGCTGCCATCTACTCTGTCTCCTGGCCTGCAGCTGCGGTTTAGTATAACGAACCTACACTACATTGGGGTTAAGTCCTGGGGGGCATCCGAGTACCTGTGAGCGTGTCTAGCTCTACAGGAAAGGTGGCTGCTATAGGTGAAGACCTCCGCCTATCAGTTCTGCAGGCTCATTATCTGACCAGACAGCCGAACATTTATTTAGAAAAATCATAAAAACATGGTTAGACAAATACCCGTACATTTAGAATAGTATGCGCTTATCTGAAATTGTATCAGGTGGTATCACCTAGGGAGCGTATTCCAGGCCTAAAACAAAAACATCCCAAAGCTAAAGTAGCACAGAGTCAATCCTTCTCATCCCCTGACATGTTTCATCTGATAAGATATTCTTAAGGGGTATGGGTAAAGGTAATACCCTTTGAGAAAGTACCACTAATCACAGGTATTCAGAACTTGGCTTTATGCTTTAACGTGTAATCGGGTATGAGGCACAAAATAGGGAAGGGAATTAAGTGTGGGAAGGAAAGAGGATGGAGTGATTGCAAACTGAGGATGTATGTAATGAATATGCTGATGTAGGTAAAAAAAAATAATAATAAAAAAAAAAAAATAGATTACTTCAGTCCACAAACCCTAGTTTTCCGTGTGACAGATATACAAAAGGGTGCCCATATATTACATACATCCTCAGTTAGGAGCAATGTTTCTCTAACTACCTGGATTGTACTCAACAAAATTAACTTCATTAACCCCAGGCGTTTAATTTATCCTCATTTTTTATTAAAAAATGTATTCATATGCTTGTGTATCATTAAAAATTTTACTTCATTAGTTTTTATATACAACATGCTATGACGTAGAATATAACAGCAGTATACTGGCATGAGGCTAGTTCTCTGGATATGTAGAATGGAAGACACATTACCCCTATGGTATTTTGCCAAAACCATTCAAGCTGTTCTCACTCCCTCAATCTTGGCAGCAAGTCTTTGAATATCTAATGTCAAACGGCAATTCAACACAGCCTTTGTTTCTCAGTCTGCTACAAAACATGCAAATATTTTCTACTGGGGAGAGATGATCAGGAGACTAAGGGGCCAACCACTGCAAAGCTCCTGCAATTTAAACTAACTGCCAGAAGAACAAGTTTCTCAGTGCACATATGAGGGAACAGGTTTTGTTTTTTTTTGTTAGCTTTTTTTTTTTTTTTCAATGTTCCATGATGGGAGATAATGGTTTGCTTGATTTACACAAATCACAAAAGTAAAGAAGAGTTAGTTATTCTGCAAAATCACTTCATCTGTGTACTGCCAGTCTTACAAACATTTCTACACTTTGAATGATTTAGAGTGATGAAAACAAGTTTTGGGAAAGGAACTATACTTTTTGTAACATGGGATGTTTTCAGCTGTAGCTGTATATTTCCAAATATACATTTTCTAATTACCTCTCAAGAAAAAAAAACTAACAAAAAACGGTAATTTTACAATTAAAATGTTGCATATTGTGAAATATGAAGAGGATGCCACAAAGTTGTGAAACCGGTCGTTATTTGCAGAGGACACCTGCTGATAAAGTCCACACTATTACCCTACTGTTTCTTACTTCACTTATCAAATAAATATTTACTATGTGGTGCAGAGGTAATCGAATCCAAGCTCGTGTGTATGTATATACACACACTAAATATACATACTGTTGAAGTCAGCAAATTGGATAAAGTCATTTTTCAATTAAAATCGAGCAAACTTGGTCTGTCTTTGTTTGAAAAGATGCGTACGGCACGCTACGGCGTGAAAGGGCACGCTACGGCGTGGAAGGGCACGCTACGGCGTGGAAGGGCATACGCAGCTGCAACAACAGTATTTAGTCTTTTACATACATTCGCACAAACACGCACACTTGTAAAATAGTACACATTAATGGTAGTTGCAACACAGTCATTTATGTCAAAATATAGTAGTATTTATGTGTAATATTATAAGTTATATGCATATCAGTAAAACATATGGTACATGTTGAAGGAATCATGTCATGTGTGGTATCATACAAATCCCCTTTACATTTGCAACCGGTTCACTCTACGAAGGGATTGCAGAGTGCATATGCAAGTTATTAATGTTAAGGAATTATGGACTATTATGATTAGAAATCTTGGCGGGAAGATCAGAGCTCATCCCCTGGAGAGATGTCCCCCCCCCCCCCTTTGGATTCCTGAGCTTAAAACTAGCCTATGATCTGCAACCCCCTGGACCCTCCTGATGCCTGGATACATAGAAGCAAGCCACACCTTTGCATTGTTTTACTGTATCTCTGTTTGCATATAAGCAGCAGCTCCTCATCTAGTGTTCAGTCACCTAGACCACAGACTTCAGGACTGAATGACTGTTCACTGGATCCAGAGCGCCTGCGATAAGTAACGGCTGTACTTACTGTTATTTTGCTTGAATTATTCTGCTACTTTTTGAGAATAAATATTTTGTGCGTTGGAAACACAAACCGAGATTCTACAATCGTTATTGGATAGCGACAAAACACTCATAACAATACATATATATCATATATATATTCATATATATATATATATATATATATATATATATATATATATATATATATATATATATATATATATATATATATATATATATGCCTAGCGGCGTGTGTTAGTGTGTGTGTGGAAAAACCTATTTTCTCAGAAAGGGCTCATCCAATTGACCTGGAATTTGGTATACTGACATTATTTGACAAAAAAAATTTAATAGTGAAGTCAGTTAACTTCCATCATAAAATAGGCCACGGAAGAAAGACATAAGACGGCCTATTTGGAATAAGAATCTAAACAACACCTTTTATAAGCAGTCACACAGAGAACCAAAAAGATCATTTTAGGACATGTTCACAATATGTATAATAGTGTACCCTTCTCAAGTAAAAACATGAGATTTAAGGAACTGCTGCTTGAATCCTGGAGGGGACCAAATACCAGGAAAGATAATGCTTGTAAATGTTTTCCTTAATCCAAACACAGAAGGGACTCTTTATAACATTCTGTCTAATTGTGGCCCAATCTCTCTTGTCCTGTTCCCACTTCAAGCTGTGGAGGTCTTTGATCTCATTGTTGAAATTAGGCCCTTAGAAGTCATCTGGAGTCAACAGAGAGACAGAGGGATTTCAGAGGTGTTCTCTGTTGGTATGAACCTAGCACGGATAATTATCCTCATCATCATCACCACCATTTATATAGCGCCACTTATTCCACAGCGCTGTACAGAGAACTCGCTCACATCAGTCCCTGCCCCATTGGAGCTTACAGTCTAAATTCCCTAACACACACAGAGACTAGGGTCAATTTTGATAGCAGCCAATTAACCTACTAGTATGTTTTTGGAGGAAACCGGAGCACCCGGAGGAAACCCACACAATCAAGTGGAGAACATACAACAACCACACAGATAAGGCCATGGTTGGGAATTGAACTCATTACCCCAGCGTTGTGAGGCAGAAATGCTAACCACTGAGCCACCGTGCTACTATCCCAACTACAGGTACCAACAAGAACACTACCTTGGTAATGTGTATCTTTTTTTGGGAGCTCTTGAAATGAGGGGAAAAACCTCAACATTACTACTTCATTAAATGTAATGTTATTGCTGACCCACAAGGTGGGGGAAAGGAGCAGGCTAGAGGAGTTTAAATTTCACGGTTCCCTTGCCACAAATGGATGAGGAAAGGCAAATGGATGTTACCTATAATAGTATATTTTAGCTAATGAACCAGTCATGTTATCTACACTAAAATAGGATTCTATATCAATCCAGAGTTTAGTAAAATGGGTCACATGTCATATGACACACTGTGTAAGATGAGTGTTCAATACTTTCTAATTATTGGGACTCCCAATTCCCCCTCCGCTTTGTTAATTTGCACACTGTTTTAAATCTGACCTTAGAATGTCCACTTGACCAAATCAAATTTGACAATGACAACAATTAGGGCAGGACATTGATCTTTATTTTGGCTACCCCTGACCAATTCATTTATTTTCTTTAAATCATAAGTTATTTTTATAGTTCCTACATATTACAAAACCCATTACAAAGAAATATCAAGTCATTCACATCAGTCCATGGCCCAGTGGAGCTACAATCTATATTCCCTACCACACACAAGCTAGTTTATTTTGTCAGAAGCCAATTAACCTACGAGTACGTCTTTGGAGTGTGGTAGGAAACCCATGCAAGCACACAAATTTCAAGCAAATAGGGCTTGGAATCAAACCCATTACCCAGCAACGTAAGGCAGCTATGCTAACCCACTGTGCTAGCCAACGTATGAAATAAAAAGCTAATCACATTCGGATACATTTTATGCATTGTTTCTACGAGGGGAGAACAATTTGCAGGGTACAGTTGACTAACCTCTGATTATGCAAACTCCTAAATATTTATAATTGCACGACTGCAATCTAAAATGAATGCAAGTCAGTAGTCATTTTTTAACTTGAGGACCTTGCACATCTAGTACCAGTCTTGTCAAGGTTAATCTTGAAATATTGAAAATGCAGAACAAAGGCAATATGAAATATGAATATTTCCTGGGTGAACATGTCCTCCTGCTACACATTTTGTATTAGTGATCCTTCAGCAGGAAACACGAGTCCAATATTATAGACAGTTTAAGTAGCATACACCAAACTACTTCTGCAGGTAATCAAAGGAACCCAACACGAATATATATACACACACACATACACACACACACATACACACACACACACATACACACACACCCCCTAGCCACAAAAAAGTTGTATAAATACAAATAAAATTGGTTTATAAAAACACATTCGTCAATTCTCCAGGACAACACTAAAATCATCAATGAACCCCAAAGTATTAAGTGTATATCCAATAGGTCTCGCATGTTCTTAAAATGCAAGACAATCCCCTCCTCGATATAAACAGACATGCTCAGTACCAAAGCCTTCTAAATGAGATGGATCAGCATTAAGAGATTCACTAAAAGGATGATATATCGTACAGGTCGTGCTTTTAATTTTAATGTTCCTCTGTTGTTCATACTCAGAAAGTTTTCTGGCCTATATACTGTATTCCACAAGGACATTCTAGTCTATAGATTAAATATGTTTGGAAATCAATTCTCCATTTTATATGAAAGTAACATCCTTTGACATGAAACGCAAGTTTAATCCACCACAAAGTCGCACATTTTACACCTTACACAATGTAACCACCTATTAACATTACAGATAATTTGACCTTCTCCTAGAGGGGGATAGGGGATAGTTTTGATTTAATACAAACACTTTTCTCACTTTTTTTTTATTTGCCTCTGTACCAATTGCTCTGTGTAACATAATATATGAACATTTTTAATTTGTCATAGTTGGAAAAATGACATTAGATCCTATATGTGGACTGCACAATAAAAAAAAAAAAAAAATGATGTATACATCTCTATAAAAATGTATAATTTGATATACGGTACCCAGTATCTGTGGAAATACCTGTACATTAAATTAAAGATATCATTAGAAGTGATATGCATATGAAAACATGTATATTACCTCAACACATGTACTAATGCAAAATTTACCACCCAAATCTCTATGACAAATATTTGCTCATGTGCTATGCATTGTTTTTTAGTATATAACATAAGCCTCATTGATTTATCAAATTTTATTTGCAATACAAATTTTTTCCTTTTATAGTTTTTGAGCACTCTTCCAAAGGATAATATCTCCAATGGATATTTTAATCATAAGTATTATAAGAAGCAGACATCTCACCTGGATCTGTAATTTAATGTGCAAAATTTAATTACAAATTACAATATAGCCACACTTATTTTTTTGTATTCATTTAGTGGTGTCTGAAGAATGTATTGGGGACATACCATACATCACCCCAAAACACCTGCAACAGGCAAGTTTGATAAACATGTGAAGTTTTCTCATCGCAGACATTATACATTTGTGGTCCATCCACGTCCGATTTTAAATTATCCCCAGAATTTTATTTGGCATGAGGAATAGCATTGGATTACTATAGCATGCATATATATATATATATATATATATATATATATATATATATATATATCTCTATCTATCTATCTCTATCTCATTTAAGTTAAAATATGGGAGCACAGTTGTATTGAAATGAACAACCCCTATACCCTAGGTTCTCAAAGTGTGTGCCGCGGCTCCCAGGGGTGCCGCAGAAAACCCCCCCACAAAAAAAACTAAAAAACAAACTTACCAATCTGGCAGCGCCCGGGACCCAGTATCCTCCTCCATCTTCGCTTCTCACTGAATGTCGGGCGTGACGTCATCACGCCCGACATTCGGTGACAAGCGGAAGGAGAGAGGATGCTGGGTCCCAGGCACCGCCGAATTAGTAAAACAGAAGAAAAGACAGAGGATATAGAAGAAAGGTCAAGTATGGTAAGTAAATAAACGGAGGGGAATGGCGATAGGAAACAGCAATGGAGGGGCAAAAGAATGGAGGAGGGCACAGTGCCCGTGGAGATGGAGGAGGGCACAGAGCGCGTTAGCTGTAAATTATTTGACAGAAATATAATTGAAAAAAAATATATAAATCCAACGGGAAAGAATATTTTTATGTGTATTATTTTTGCATACAACTAAATAAGTATTTCTGTCCTGACCGAAAAACTTATTACGTTTTTTTGCCCCAACTACTCATAAAACGGGACTGCTCGGTAATTATTTTGGAGGGGTGCCTTGAAAAAATTATGGAGACTAAGGGTGCTGCGAACTGCAAAAGTTTGGGAACCACTGCCCTTTACCACAAACACAACATTGATGACAGTCTGGTATGAAATGGACAAGCAGAATTTAATGCATTTACAAGTTCCAAAGAAACAAATTGAAATTTACCTCCAACTCCCAAAATTAGGAAATTGCATTACTAGTGGTCTTACATTAGAGTAGAATGAAATGTCACCAACAATGGCTGCCAATAGTTATGTTCATTATTCAAGCTGTCCTCGATAAAATGGAAAAGCCATCTTTTAACAAAAAAACCCCCCAAAAAAACAAAAAAAATAAATAAATTGCGTATTGTAGCAACAAAGGCACTTTGGACGTTTAATTAGAACACTATAATATGATGATAGACCTTTAAACTTAAATATAGTGTTTTTTCACATTGTAAAGGCATGCACCTGTATCCACTACACTCAGAGATCCAAATTATAGTGCCTTAGGAAAAGAAAGAAAGAGTATGACACCTACATATTATTTACGCTGTTAGACCTTACGCATGTAGGAAGACTTGCAACACTTGCCTTTATGAAAAGGATGTCAAAATAAAATCAATTTAAAAACATATATGCAGTGCTATCACCTTTTAAATATTGGGAAATAAGAATAATACACTAGGGTCATGGTATTGCTTTTTCCCCCACTTTATGAGCTTTACTAGCAGCTCCAAAGAAGGAGCTGGCAATCTGGATCCAGAGCATGACTATTGGGGATATTTAAGAGAAACAAATGAAACTGCTGCATGCCCAGAAATTGCAACTGTTGAGAGGGCCACAAGGTGACAAGTATTTATGATCCAACCATGATCCTCTAGGTGTTTGAGTGTTGTGATCCATGTCATTGTTTCCCAAACCCAGTCATCAGGGCCCCCTAACTGTGCATTTCATAACTCTACTAGAGCACAGGTGCAGTCATTACCGATTGACATTTTGAAAGATCCACAGTACTTGTTTTCCATGTCACAGGTGAAAAAATTAGTACAACCTGTTAGGGGTCTTGGGAAACACTGATCTATGCACTATATTACAAGAATATTGATCAGCTAAGGCCGAGAGCAGCCATAATAGCCACTAGTACCTAGGAAAAGGGTCTGGGAGATGTTGAGCGGCCAACTGGCAAACAAACTGGAAATGGTGCCCTAGGCTGAAAAATGTGATTAAACAATTGATTTACAGTGCAATTGTAATGTGCAGATAGGTATCCTGCAGATCTATTTATGTCTGTAAACTCTATTCTAAATGCAATAGAAGACAATATCCTGACTCCATGCGGAAATGTCGCATGCACAAATTGATTGAGTCTTCTCTGATCAAACACTGGTAGAAAAGCAGTCAGGAGGCTTTCACACCGAGCAGAAGTCGGTGCCTCTGAGTGGTAGGTTCGTAGAAACATGTAATTTCTCTAGCGTGTCTGTAAGCTGCTGTTAAATGCCATAATTTTCACAGGGTATGGTAGAGTCAGCTATTTCACAAATCCTTTTTCTGGGTATCACTCAACTCTATTTTATACACTTGCATGATGTTTACAGGCCTCCGCATACCTGGCACTGCAGCCACCCACCAAACCTGCTGGAGATCGTGTTGGCCATGAGTCATTGTGGTGAATTAGTAACCAACTTCAAGACCGTTAATCTTCTGCCCAGGAACAGAGCCAAAGGGCTCCTCTAGCCCCTAATGCTGAAGCTACACTTCTGGCAGAAAGTGTGAACACATCCACTGTTGCTTCACAGTCAATTTTTATTTTCATACTCTTCAACAAGAGTACTCAACTTACTTTTTCTTGAATGTCCTATACACATTATCCATCCAGATTCTGAGTACCCGGGAAACGGAGGTCATGGCTACTCCAGATATAAGCAATCACAAACTGAGGAGATGAAGCTTTTTATAATATTTCTCAATGTTCTTATCCATTGGGTCTCTTAATGGACCTTCATCATCTAATGAAAAAGCAGTTTTGCCAATAGACAAGCTACTACAATATGAACTTTAGATACAGGGTTTCACTTCTTTTGATACAAAATATGTCAGCATCCAGTTAATCAGCTCCTTATACTGTTTTGGTAACTGTACCAGTTTTTCTATAAGAGGCATACATACACCCCACACAGGAGTAGGCCCTTATCACATACTCCTCAAATGTGATTACAAGCGTTGCTAATCGTCTTCCCTTCTACAAGCTCTAAAAGAGCAACAGGGAAATACAAATAAGAAAACCATCTAACTTCATGAAAAAATACTCCTAGCTAGGGGTTACTTATAACTGGTGTCTTTTGGCTTTTTCAGGACTGGTTCCAGATCAATGTTGTAGGTTGTGCACCAAAAAATAGCAATGCACCTCCAGAATTGGCAAACTCCCACTTCTCAGTGTGAGCAAGGACACGGAAGGGACATCAGCTACTCAGGTCATGTTGCAAGATGATGCGGCAGCTACGTACATCTTTTGAAGTTGCCTCTCAGAGCTCCAGTTATGCCTGCATTTACTTACTGGTAGCGAACTTACTGATTGTGAAACAGCTACCCAGGGAGTTACCCCTAAACCCATAAGGTACGACACTGGGACCCTCAAGATCTTCACCAGTACCATAGATAAGCCCACATACACGGAAGTAAATAAACTCTCAGTCACTCGCCATACCAGGATTTGAAGAGAAAGAAAACTAACTTCTCAGGGGTATCATTTTTTCCCCCCGTGCACACACATTTTATATAGTGATTTTTTTTTTTTCACCTGGGAACTCCAAGCCTTTCCTTTCCTTATTTGCCCTTTCTTCATTCCTCCTCTGCGCTCCCTCAATGTCAAACTTCTCCTAACCCACCAACACTCAGAGTTTATACAAAAGTAGTACAAAAAAATTTAAAAATATAAAGACAAACATTCTAATAAAAAGTGGTAATATTCAGAGTGTGTGTAGCCCGCCACCCCAAAGCTCTGCACTACATGATATACTTATAGCTTGTGTGCCTACACAGTCACTCTAGAATTCCTGCGCAAGGCTGCTTGGGGTATACATTTTACTTAAGAGCTCACAACCAATCATATGCTACCATCTACAGTAGAAAATGCATTCTACCCTTTGCAAGCTGCTAATAGCGTACAACCCTTTTATGGTTCTTTAACCTATAAGCAAATTAACTGCAATGAATACTGCTTCAAATAATTGGATTTTTTTTTCTTAACTTAAATCGATAATTGTAAGCCTGTGACATACTTAAATATAATACACAAGTTAGGTTATTTGCTGCCATAAATGACATCCAAGTTACATTTGATGTGAAGCCAACACTTAAATGCACACCTGAATCAATAAGCAGAGGTGCGGACTGGCCATCTGGCAAATGGGCCGATGACTCATAGGGCCATTCCGGCCGCTCTAGCAACTGCATCTCCCGGCACGCGCAGAGGAAAGGGGGTGTGCAAACTTCTCTCAAGCGGAGACCGTAGGGACTAAATCACCTGCAGCTAAGGTACCTTCACACAAAGTATCATGCGACTGCAGCGGTCACACGATACACCGTACTGGCTGGCTGCTGCACTTATTCCACCAGTGACCATCAGTTACACAGAAACAGGAAGAACTAGTGAAGAAAAAGGCGAGTAGTAATGTGATGCAGTGGCATGTGGGCAGAGGGGGGGAGTTTGTGTGATTAAAGCTCTGAAAAAAGGGAGTGTGGTATGTTAATATATTGTGTGTGGGAGGGGGTGTATTATTAATATGTGAGAGATGGAAGTGGGAGGTCATAATATAATGTGGGTGGGAGGTAGGCTATTCATTTTATGGAGTGTAGATGGGGGGTAATTATTTTATGGATGCTATTTTATTTCTGGGGTGATGGTGGGACAACTTAATTTAAGAAGGAGTGATGGGACCTTTAATTTAAAGCTGGGTGGTTTGGGGCTATTGATTGAATGTTGGGCTGAGGTCTATTTATTAAATGTGAATATGAATTATTTAATGCTAGGGATAGTTGTGGGAAATGGTTATATTTATAAAACTACTTATCTAATTTTATTAACCATTATATTTATTAAACTATTAACTATGATATTAATTTATTTATTAGATGAGAATACTATTAATTTAATGTCATCGCTAGTTGCAGGGAAGTAGATACATTTATCAAATGTGAATATTATTATTTTAATGTTGGGGCTGGATTGAGACCTAATTAAACGTGGGTTTTATTGATTGAACGTCAGGGCCGGTTAGAGTTTTTTTAAATTTCATGTACCCATTTTTTTTCCCCACAAATAGGGCCTCCAACATTCCAGGATCCAAACAAGCAGCAACTGACCTAAAGACACCAGCAGCCACAGGCGGTGAAAGTGACAAGAACAAGTAGGAGAGAACAGGAGTCTGCCAACTGTCCTGAATCTGGTGGGGTGGTCCAAAATGTGGGTGACTGTCTCGCTTAATCAGGATTTGGTCCAAATACAAGGACAGTTGGGAGGTATGCCTCGCTTCACAGTGTAAGGCTTATGTGCACGCAGCTCTGTCTTCACATAACAGTAGTGCACTCAGTATTTCCTGTGTATTTGACTAAAATAATAACCATGTTACATAATAGGGGCCCCCCTGTCTTAAATACCCCAGGCAATCCGAGCCTTGATCCAGCTCTGACTAGCAGGAGGGAGCTGATAGCTGCTCCCAATCTCTGGATAGGACACAACCTGCAGAGGAAGCCAAGAAGTTTCACAAGATTTGGAAATCTTGTGAAGAGCTTCCCTGTTCAGTCTTAAGGAAATTCCCACCCTGATGGATAGATAAGTACAGTGGACTGGGGGTGTTATAATGTGCCTGGGGGTATGGGGTGATGTGGCTGGGAAGGGCGTGATCATTTTTTATTATAATGTATGTATATACACCCCATGTTGACGGCAACCCCCTAACAATGTGGTCTCACTTTTGGCGGCAGCCAGTTAATTTCCTACCAATCAAAAGAAATAGGCCTGTGCGCTTGAAATGCCAGGGCAAATTTTTACTCCCAGTTCCAGCCCTGATTAAGCATTAAGGAGTAATTCGATAAGGAAATTAGCAGGGTAATTGACAAAATCTGGTCTGAAGCATAGCATTCCTGGATTCTTTATTTTTTTCCGTCTTCTTATTTCCACTTTGGATTCCAGCAGCAATACAGCTATAATATAAATGACACTGTATTTAATGTTATCTGTAGATTATGTAAGTGTGCATGGTAGAAGCAAATACCATGTTATGAGCTGGACCTGATTTCTCTATTACGCGTAGCTATACCCCCAAATATACCTAGAATACATTCTAGGAGACAGTATATATGGGATAAGGTATTTGAAAGTTTACAAAGGATGCGTCCACGAATGTGACTGTGTCAAGTGTGTACAACTGAATCCAAGGGTCCATATCGGAAAAATTGCCTTTATCCTACATCTAACAATTGATTAGCAGATGCCTCTGCTAGAGTGCATATTTAACAAGTACCTTATGGATCTAATGCACCATCTTTAGGCAGTCAGGTACATGCAGTTCTGTCTGCATCTGGCTCCCACCAAGAAATCAAACTCCATGTAATCAGGTTTATAATGGAGAAATGTGAATAGCTTTTAGTCCATTTAAACTGCTGACCAACAGGTGATGCGGCAGTGGGGCCAAGCATAGACAGAGAAATGCATACCTCCTTTAAAAGGAGACTGGATCCATAATATACTAATTAGAACTCTAGGGTTAGCTCACCTACATAGGATTGGAGTTATAGATACAAACCAACCCTAATAGTTAATTGGGCACATTTAAAGTTCCCTGATCTCAAATAAGGTAAAAAAGACAAGGAAATGTTTTGCTTAAATTGCTAGTTTGAAGATCTGTGGAATTTCTTCACCCAGCATTTGCTTGAAAACCACACATACAAAGTTTCTTCATACATTTAAATGCATTGTTTTATTATTGGTTTCCAGCAATAATTCAGGAAATAAAAATAGCAAATCCTCTTTTGCATTGTCTTTTTGATATTAGTCCAACCAATGATAAAACAGGAGGGTGGACGGGAATAAAAAAAATAAAACTGGTTTTGTGGAGTAGCTTCCACTACTTTGTTTGGTAAGTAGGAGACTGTCAAGAATTGAACATAAAGGTAGGCCAACTGCTCCTTTCTGTAAGTACTTTCACTGGTGCTGTCGGAGCTATGGGTAACTGCAAATCATTTACCAGAAGAAAAAAAAGGGAAGGAAAAAACAGTTATGTGCCCAGGTGCAAAGATACTGCTACCTGGACATGGGCATTAATGCAAACTCTGGACCTGCTGTTGGTCATATTGTGCAATCTGTTTTTTTATGTGAGCCAGTTTATTGTGGAGATATTCACAGCGGTTCTTCTCTTCACTGTATTTTGGATTGGACTGTAAAACAAGAGGAAAAATAAATAAATTAGATTGCAGAGATCAATACATTTACAAGTAAATCTAGTGAATCAGACCAGCAAAAAACAGTTGCATTAAAAAACAATCAACAAGAGTTTCCTTGGTGGCAGAGAGAAAGGCATTTGATAATGATATGGACATAAAGAGACCTTCCACACTTCACTAAAACACTCTATTGCTGAATATACCTGCAGATACAGAGCTTACTTTGGTTTTTTAAGTCAATGGCCAAATTCTACACACTGGCTTTTTGGTGGCCAAATTGGGAGAGATCTGCCTGTTCCTCTCCTGTGACCAAGCAGCTGGATCACATCCAGTGTCAAGGACAAGTTAATGCCGTGGGAAGTACGCACAGGCCAATACGTAATCATTCAACCATATTTATCAATATACCCGATCATATAAATACATTCATTATCTGGCATCAGTTGTTTTTGGGCCATTCAGTCTGCAATATAGAACCAACTGGCCAGAACCCACAGATACATTACAGTGTATTGTGTTGAACATAATCAACATTAATTATATAGCACCATCAATTAGAGGATGTGACATTCACATTAGTCCCTTTCCCCCCATTAGAGCTTACAGTCTAAATTCCCATACATTAAGGTTACTTTAGTCAGCAGCCAATTAACCTACCAGCATGTGTTTGGATTGTGGGAAGAAACCTGAGCATCCAGAGGAAACCCAAGCAAACCCAAAAAGAACATACAAACACCACATGATTAAGGCCCTTTATCAGGAATTGTACTCAAGACACCAGTGCTGTGAGGGAGAAAACACCAACCACTGAGCAACCGCAAAGCAAGTGGATAATCTAACACCACACTGGCTTTCAATTACAATTTCACATGTCCAGAACAAAACACTCTGCTTAAAAATATATCTATACAAGTATTCAACAAATCACAGCTTATACTTCTACATACTAATTACTTTTATCTTGCAGTAGGAATTTAAAAATATATTTACATAAGCTAACAATTATTACTTCAAAAGCAAATACTTGGGTGGTTTTGTTTTCATTTACTTACCAATCATAACTTCTTGTTTATAAGAAATTTATTGGAGGACAGAAGGAAGAGGTCTTGAAATACCATAATAGCCAACAGACTTCTTATTCCAACCAAATTCTTACTCTATTTTGAGGATATTGTATGTAGGTATGACAAATCCATTTTAAGGTACTGTCACAACAGCAAACAAGATGTGAGAACACAAGGTGCTCTTAGGGGCAATATTCAATTGTTTGAATATCCCGCGGCGTTAAAACTATTACCATTATTGCTGTAACAGTAAGCTGGATTTCAACTCGCGGCTCAGGGAGCTGCGAGCTGAAATCCAGCGAGAAAACTACCGCTATAACGGTATTTATGAGCACTATTACCATAATAACGGTAATAGTGCGCGCTGCGAGATTTTTGACATTTCGTCAACATGAATATGCCCCTTATAGCTGAACTGCTCAACACACTGTAGTGATAAACATGAAATCCATATTTCCCATAGAAAGCAGTGTATTGCAATACTAGGTTTGAATGTTTGACAAACACTTGTGTAACTACTATCAAGCAGCTGGAGTTCTAGTTAGAGCTATCACTAGAAACTTGTGGGCTTAAATGCAAAATTTTCATGGGGCATCCTGAGTTTCTAAAAAGCAGCACACTCCCCATTGTTACCTTTAAGAGCAGGCGCCGCTCTACACTTCCTACTCAGAGACATGGGGAACATCAGAGTTCTCTTGCCCTCTGAACAATTCAATTTGGCAGCCCTAGAATGTTAGCTTGCATACACTTTATTCTTAGCCTTGCTGTGTCTGGCACACAGCAGGGTTAGTGGTGTATGCTAACCAGACACACTGATTTTCCTGCAGGTGCAGTGTTCAGATGAGAGAAAGAAGCAGTGTCCATAGAAGCACAGGTGGCATACACACTACTGGGGTAGTGGTGCCGGGCTCCACGTAGCGCCTAACCTCTAACTTCACTAAAGGTCAGATGACACAATGTGGACTTCAACCTAGAGGTTATAGGTATGTGAAACAAATTAAATGTATGATATTTTAATTAGAATACTTACTTTCTTAATTTTTCGATACTCTTGTAAGATCTGATCATGGATAGTCTAAAATAAAACAAAAAACCCCCCAAAACAAAACAGAATAAGAACATGTATTATTAAAGCATTCCGGATGCAGATATTGTGCTGACCTCTAGTGGTCAAACTTTAGTACTAAACTAAGAATTTATGGTTACTGATGAAAACAAAACTTGAAATTTTAAAGCTGCATTACCATTATTCAATTTATTTTGTTATGGAGACCCCTCCCATAGCTGGACCACCGGGTGCTAGTACAAGCAACTGGCAAATTCATTTTTGTTAATTTAAATGGTGGCAAGGAGGTATTTGAATGGGAGGACCTCTGCCTACTCTACTCCCCCCCCCTGTTTTCGGCAGGAGAACATCATCAGCTATTTATATAGCTCTAATTCACATACAGGTGATGCCTTGACATTGGCAAGAAAGTTTATCCAAATATAGATATATTGTGCACAAAAAATTCTATTTATGTACAGTATACGCTGACCGTGATTTATATATATATTATTTTAGAGCATTTGACTAGATTTTCTTTTGTTCTCCCATACACAGTGGTCTTAAGATCATTTGAAAAGTGCAGCCAGGACAATTATTAACTTGTACACATTTCATTAATTTAAAGAAGCACACCTTGGTTTCAGAAATTTCTACTCTGCACACAATACGAAACATAAAATTTAACACTTTAAAGAAAAAAAATCTGGACATTAACGGGCCAATTTTTATTTTATCTTTTTTTTTTAAAAAAAGAGTTCAAAGTTGAAAAAGAAAACCATATCTTCACCACTCATAGTAAGGAACCCCTTCCCATGATCATTGTGAAAATCCATTTGGCACTGATAACCCTTGTCCTTTGTATAGTCATTGATACATAAGGTTACACACATTTTTAAAAATGGGCTTTAAATATATTTATGCATAATTAGTCATCTCTATGACCCCCCCCCCCCCCAATCCACAATAAAGGGAAGGTAGGCCCATAAGTATGAGGTGGCATCTGCACACTCAAATTCTCCCACTCATTACAGTGAGGTGTCTAAATAGTTATACTGCTTCTTGAATATGAGGTACAGTTTTGCTTTCACAATGGTAATACAATGTTCACATCATGTGCACTCATGAATTAATTGTATATCCCAGGATTTTATTTGCCTTTGCAGCCACTTCCTGGCATTGTGTGGTATTACTCAGTTTTCTGTCAACTTGTATTCTCAAGTGCTTTTTCACCTCAGTTTGTCCCAAATATACTTCATTTAATGCGTAAGTAGCATAGTTATCATGGTTTAAGTGCGTAACCCTACATTAAATTCCATCTGCCATTTAATGGCACAGTTTGCAATTTTGTATAATTCTTTCTGTAGCAAGTTACATGCTGCTATGTGCCAATACATGACCTAGGTGTCTATTTGCTGATGACACTAGGCTATCTACAAGATTAGTAAAAAGGCAAAAAAGAACCAGGCCCAATACCTATTCAACTAATAACTAATCCAAGCTGCTTAGGGTCCACGTATAGCATCACTGTCTTCTATATCCTTCAACCTGTTCCCTTCCCATATAAATACTCCCCCATCCTTGCTGGCTCCTGAGATTTGTCTACACCTGTTCCAAAGTTCTTCCCAAGAGCAGCAAACATGGCAAATTAGCTGACTGAAGCAAGATATGGACTCTTCTGTACCTTGTAATCTTCAGTACCCGGGGAAAGTTGTTTCAGCTGAGAGTCCAGCTGTGTAAATCTGCTTGTTATTCTCTCTATCCTTGAATATAAATCTCTGTATTCATTGTACTCTGCATTGAAGTCATTCTTGAAACTCTGGCGTTGCTCCTGAGATGAGATTACTGCGTATTTCCTAAAATATCACATGATAAAGTGTGATTCAGCAGCAGTATTAAATAGTAAAAATTTAGGAGGGGAAAAAAAATTATACTTACAGGATGTAATCTGGCATTTCTGATGTAGACGTTGGAATACTGGAATTACTGCACGCTCTGTTTAAATCTAGAAAAGGGAATAAAATATTGGGATGCTTTAAGAAAAAAAAAAAAGGCAGGGGTGAGAGCGATACATGTAAACTACAGAGGGCTGCAGGGGACAAATTACACAGGTGAGGATGGTGTTGGAGAATTAAATTACATGGGAGGTTGGTTGGCAATGCACAGGGGAGAGGAAGACTGGTGGAGTAAAATTGAATTACAGGTGATGGGTACAGGTGCTGGGAAATAAATTACAAGGAGTGTGGAGCAATGCTGAAATTATGTACTGCTTGGATTACATATAACTCATGCCTGTGGTGAACACATCATGCAGTAGTATAAACAGTAAACAAAAAGACTACTAAACATGTGTCCAGATTATAGTATATGGTTAAAGTAGGGTAGATGACACTCTGCAAATAGTATCCGAATTTAAGAAACAATGAAATCTACAAACTTTAAATCTTTAGAATTCACTTCTATTCCAAAAAGTTATAATTTCATTGTAAATGCATAGATTTGGCTATTGGTTTATGGTGTGCCTCTTGTGAAAGTCTTGCATTAGTACAAAACTCATACTCTCTGGAAAATACAGGTTCCTGTAAGGTGCCTTAAAAGAAAAAAGCAGTCATTTTTGTCAGGGGGCTGAAATATTTTTAGGATTAATGATCCTTTAATCAACTTAAAATTCCAATTTAACGTTACTCTACAGATCATAGATAGGATACAGAAAACTACTCAATTGACACTTCTTGGATTTGCTTGTCCTTTTTTTTTTTTTAAGGCGGCTCATTTTATGTTACGATAAATATAAAGATCCCATAGCAGAACTTGTAGTTAAAAGACTCAAATGCTACTGAAATGGGTAAAAGTGCTTAAAAATGTTAAACTGTACTATGTTCAACTGATTGTTCAGATATTGTTATGCATGTGCAGATAGATCATAGTTAACTTGAGCTTCTGTGAATGGTGCAAGTTTCCCTTCATTTCCTATTCTGCTGTGAAAGGCAAAGAAGCCCTATACAAAAGCATGTTAGACAAATTAAGTTAAAGGGTCCGAAAATACTTATCTACACACACTGTGTGGGTACTTATGTCTGTTTCAGTTTAGTTACAATTAAGTGCCCAGTATTTAGCTCATAAAGCCTCTTTCACTCAATGGTTTAACTGCTATGAGTCTGCTGTAAGTCTGCTTAGGATTGGGTTTAGCTAAATGGACTAAACACTGCCGTTTGTTTTACACGTCAGGGCATAGAAAGCCAAACACTGTGCTGAAAAGAGGTATCTCGCTATATGTATTGGGCATGCAAGGATTCAAAGTAAATTCTATACAAGTGGTTAAGCCAGATGCATTGTCTACCGATAACTGTATAAAAGACAAATTCTTCGTAAATTTAAAATATAGCCTCCTGCCCTTGAAAAGACAGCTGCACATCAAGCAAAAGCAGAACACCATAAAAAGAACAGAATACCAGGAAAATATATGCAATAGATTAAGATAAGCTAGCCTCATTACCTATAACAAGCCATTGGAGGGGATTCCATGCACAGACACCAGATTAGTTAAGAGTTCGGCTACAGTACTTCTGCTTTGGTCCCTAAATTCAGACACATAGAACAGACCATACAAACAGCATCTAGTCTGATCTGACAGAGATACCCACAGTTCTTGTTAAGAAAATCTCAGCGTTCAAGTAACCAAAAATATGTTTTCTTCCACCTTAGTAGCCAGCATACATAAATAGTACATTTAAAAAAAAAAAAAAAAAAAAAGCATTACCCTTACACATACTGACAGTCTACACTTCTTTAGGCGTCTTATGACAAATGGCATTCCAAATTAAAAACGACACATTCCTGTCCCTCAAACCACGCAACAAACATCATATAACACTGGATTTCAGATATTAGGCCAACAGGAAGTTATAATCATATCTGTTGATGCCAACATCTTGCTGGAGATTGAAGACCATAAACAATGTCCTTAGTAACTACAAAACATGCCAAGTAGACCAGGCTGACCACATCAACATCCATGCCAGATTTACAGGCTTGCATCAGTATGAAAGGTTAGATGTCGCCCATTATGGTGGAAAAACCAACATACCCATAAACCTATGAGAAAAGAGCAAAGATATAAAAAGGACTAGAAAAATGTCAATAAGCAAGCTATGTAAGACTAGAGGAAAGCAGATATATCCAGCTCTATGGGAATCTTTTTGGTACACATCTCCCAGAGGAAACAGTATCTCAATATTTACTATCTGCAGCCTGAAGGACACATCTAGAAAAAAAACGGCACACTTCTCAAATAAGAGTCAATACAGATGTATGAACTTAGTGCATATAGCATTGCAGAACACACACACACACACACACACAAAAGTGTCCCCCCATGACCATGCCCTAGTGACAACATGATCAGTTTTGGTACCCCACTTACTGGAATAGCAACACAGAATATTAAAGTGACCAAATTGCATCCCAAAGGCAAAACCAAAAACACTATGACCTCATAGGTCAAGAAATCAAACAAGTTGTGGATTATGATGGTTGTAGAGTTATTATGGGATTATCATCAACTATTCTGTTGAGAATCACTTACACACATTTCACACAGACATGGTCAAAGCGCTAGCCTCAATTTATGGGCACATCACTAGCTGCTGTTAGCAGTATAAAGATTTGCAAAACCCATGCAGAAATACAGAAGACAAGCCACTGTGCCCATATAGTTTGAAACATCTGAACATTGGCCATGCCAGCATGAAATGGCCAGGATTACTGCAACCGTGGAAAAGCCAGTGGTAGCAGAGTGTAAAGACTACATAATCAAAGGAGACTGCTCTCTCTCTGGTACCGTCCTCCCTCAAATTAAGACCTTAAACCAGCAGTTCCCAAAGTGTGTGCCGTCAGGGGTGACGCGGCCAGGGGACAAGAAAAAAAAAAAAACTTGGCAAACCGGCGGCGCCCGGGACCCAGTGGCTTTCTGGGTCCCGGTCACCACTCCCGACATATTTAATAAGAAACGGCAGGAGAGAGGAGGAGGTCCCGGGCGCCGCCGCATTGGTAAGGAGATAGAAGAGAAGAAGAAGAAACCGAAGGGGCAGACAGTGTGTGTGGATGAGGGGGGCACAGTGTGATGATTTTTGTACATGTTTTATTTTGTTTGATCTTATTCCTCTTATTAGCTGTAAATTTTTCTTTGACAGAAATAGAATTGAAAAAAAAAAAATGTAAAAAATTCTTTTCCCTTGGATTTATGTATATTATTTTTACAAACCACCAAGTATTTCTGTCCTGACCTACATACTTATTACGTTATTTTGACTCAAACACTTCAAAATAATTACAGAGCAGTCCCGTTTTTTTGAGAGGTGCCTTGAAAAAAAATTATGGAAACTAAGGGTGCTGGGAACTGAAAAAGTTTGGGAACCACTGCCTTAAACCTATCTGGATAAAGGGAATTGTCGCTTGACACCTGATTAAACTAATGGTGAACTAGGGTGTGCAGAGAAATGAAGGTCAATTTGCAGGTACCAGCTGTCACAATACAGCATGGATATTTAGCAGAGTTATTGCAAAACATATTCACAACTGGCATGGTCAGGCTTATTATAACTTTGGCAAAGGGTCCTTGTGACCACCCATTAAAAGCATTACCCAACGCACCTGAAACACACTCAGTTAACCTAAGGAATGTGATGTATGCACAGTAGTGGAAATGTAATTACATTCATATCCAGTCTATTACCATTTATTTATAGAGCACCAATCATATGACGCAGCACTGTACAGATAATATCTAATCATTCACATCAACCCCTACTCAGATGGAGCTTACACACCAGCCAATCAACCTACTAGCCACTATGGGAGGAAACCTATGCAAACAGAAAGAAAATGCAGACACCACACAGACTGGGCCCTGGTTAGAACCGAATGCATGACACCAGCCCTGGGTGCCCAAAAATGTTCAATACACTGCTGCAATCTTTTGTCTACCTGGCCTGCCGTGCTCCTAAGCAGTAGCTTCTCTAGCAGCTAGTAGAAGTAGTAGTAGCTGCTGACACTTTACCTCTCATGGTCTCAAGTACTATAAATCCATTCATATTATGAGAAATTTTCTTCTCTGGGAACATATGGAAGAGTTACCAACACAGTCAAATAGATTATAATTCACCTGTGTAAGACTAAGGAAATCCCAATATCACCTGTCAAGAGCACTTAAGGATCCACATTGAGAAAGCTTGCTCTCTCTCTAAAGCATTTGTTTACTGTAAAGCAGAACAGCTGTTATCTATATAAAGGCTCCAGACCAAATTAGATTAAAAAAACCTTTAATACCCCCAATATTACTAAGATTAGGCTTTGAAAAGTTTTGATTGTGATCAATGAATTGATATATTGTATATGCACCATACATAGCTCCTGTTTAATAAAGTCTTGAATCTGCACTACTAATAAAAAAAATAATTCTCTAATAAAGGTGCCCCCCTTCACCTAGCTAGAATCCTGGCAGCTGCTGTAGTCGTATTTCCTGCCACTCTGACAGATCTTTAACAAGTTTTATTCCCCAACATCAAGAATCGAGACACGTTGTACTCACCCAGGACATCTTGAAGAGTGCTGCTGATTAAGCCAGAGCTTTTTCCCAAGCTGCAGTTTTTGCCTTCTGTGTCCTTCTCCTTGGTACGCTCTCGCTCTTTGTGCTTTCTGGATTTCTTTTTGGGCTTCCCATGTGTGGTATTAGAGTTCAGTTTGGCAGCAGTGGGAAAGTCTGTCTGAGGTGGGTGGCTAAGCCTCTCTGAGGCTTCCTGGTTATCACAGTCTTTATGTTGTGTATCAGTACTGGAGTCTGAAAGAGGATCATGTGGTGGTGGTAGGTGGGAACTTGAGCTGACTGGATCCAAAGCAGGAGGCAGCGTTGGGGGTGCTGGTGAATCCTTTCCATTGGAAGAATTTAGCTTCCCATTGAAAGCAGGCTGTGATCGATGTGTGAAGTGGGAGATACGGGGTTTTTTGTTGGCTAAAGGGTCGATGAAATCTGGATTTTGTGGGGGTCGTTTCTGAGGTTGGGAAAAAAAATTACTGTTTAATGACTCATTTAACATATTAAGCATGCTTTACTTCATTTTATACCATGTTAAGTACTATGATCTTTTCCAACACCAATTTCAAGCAGATTAATAAAACAATGCACATGCAAGTACCACAGACCCCAGCTGTGCAAATGAAACTAGAGATCATGCAAGCTATAGTATGTAAGAGTTTACACATTAAAATGGGAAGTTAATGCAATTAAGTACTCAATGTGAAAAGCAAAAAATTATATACACAAATCTAACAGCACCTTATGGGGTCAACTCTACGTGCAAATAGGCTGCCAAATAGAAGAGGAATTTTTAGGACACAGCAACGCTAACATATTTAAAAGGACTTCTGGTGTAGTGCACCCTGGGTAATGGGAAACACCCCTCATGAAAGGGAGATTATACAATCCACACAAAGGTTAAACCTCTTTTCCAAAGACCAGGTGGAAAAATATTTATGGTCATTGGCTGGTAATTCCACAGCTTGAGCAATGGCACAAGACATACAAACATGACTAGGCCAAGTCTGCTAACAGACGCAATCTAACTACTGAACTCTTTACTTCTATAGATATAGAACACGCAGGCACAGACTGTAGGACTGTTAAATAAAGCGGGGGACATCAGCTGACTGAAAACACAAAAGTCCAATCTGGTAGTAGCTGCAGAGACAGATTGAGAACTTGGAAGATGTAAAGAGTGAACCTTAAATTAGTGTGTATTTTATAGAAATACAGTGACCCTATCTATCCATGGTGATAAATAGAGCACACAAAAGTTATCCAGCCAAGAGTCATAAGCCTCAAATGGCTAATTTAAAAAAAAAAGAAGGAAGAAGCAGCTTGGGCTACGCACAACAACCCTGGAAATGAGTGGAACTAAGTTGTCTGCGACCTTAGGTACTGGATTTCCTGCATCTCTCTTCAAAAACCAAGTGGGGGAGAACAGCATCAGTTTTGGGATATTCAGAAAAGAACTTTTACTGTTTACCTATATTTTTTGCATGTTATGGATCTCTAACTAGTACATAGATTGTAATATACTGTTTTTCTCAGTGAAACAAAACACTACAACACCATCAGTTCCAACTGCAACATCATTCATATTCATTTATTTCAATGCCAGCTGGAAAAAGCAACAGTTACATCAAATATAAAGTGAGAGTTTGCATTTAGTTATAGAACAAGTGCAAATTTGTTCTTAATTTGCTAGATGGGATTTTAAGCCTAATTCATGTGGCTATATGAATTTAGAGTAAGAGGTAGAAGAGGAGCTTTCTGGTCCCCAATTCAGCTTCTGAACAGCTTTAGGTTTTGTAGTGCCCATTTTTTCCTGCATAAGGACATTGCATATTCTTCATTCTTAACAGGTAACCTGCATTTTGGAACATTATTTACTTAATCAGATATTAATGATTATGGTAATATTATTGCATAAAGGAGAAGTTTGCTGAGTATATAGTAAAAGTTATACTAACATGTATTAAAACATTTTTATAGGAGATATTAAAATATGTACCCATTCAAATCGATGAACAAACCCCTGTATAAATAAAAATGATCTTAAACGTTGCAGCTGGTTACTGTGCTTTGGTATACGATGCAACACTGTAGCTTGCGAAAGGACTGTTAAATACAAGAGGATCAAAAGAATCGCAATACAAACCTACTATTCATTACCATTTGGTGTTTGTTTCGTGGTTTGTGTGAGGGCGAGGGAGGTTTTTTTTGTGTGACCCATCGAACAGGAGGGGGTATCCACTATTGACTAGACCAGGGTTGTCCAACCCGCGGCCCGCATGCGGCCCAGCACGCCTGTAAATGTGGCCCAGAAGGAGTTTTGGTTGTGACAAGCGGGCAGCGCTCTTAACGGGGAACAAAAAAAATCCTGCAAAAAAGAAAAGAAAATACTTACCTTGCGGTCACGTCAGCTGGTACTCCGGCTCCCTCCCTTGTCTCCTCCTCCGTGCGGCGCTCGCAGTGAATGTCGGGCGTGATGTCATCACGCCCAACATCCACTGGGGAGCGCAGCACAGAGGAGACACCCGCGCGAGAAGAACAATCAGCACAAGATTGGAGAAAAGAAGAGAAGAGGACAGGAGAACAAGCCGATTAAAAGGTAAGTTAAGGGGGATTTTTTTTTTTATTATTTCAAGGGACGCTGACAAGGGAATGAAAGTCACCTGGTCCTGGAGCATCAGGGACCTCATCTCCCTGCTACATACTTCTATTTGTATTACTAATGGGGCATTATATAATATTCTCTTTGGCCCTTTAGAAGTTGTTATCCCTTAACTAACATAGTGGTGTAATTAGCAAAACAGGTCACAATTTGGGGTCACAGTGGTGTATATGTCAGGTACCGCAGGCCTGGTCAGGGCACCCCGATATACAATGAAGGCTCCAAATTATACTACATTTACATATCTTCCCACTTGGTCTGGTTATTATTATTGGTATAGACTCCCTCTTTGATTTTTGTTCGTCTGCCTGTCTACTCGCAAAGCCAAGGTCATTTGAGAGACTGTAGTTATTGGGATTCTTAAAATACTGGGAAAAATCAATTTTCTATAGTACGAGTTGCCAAAGTGATCTAGTAAAATATTTTAATCGACTAAAATCAACCACAATTGTGTGTGTGTGTGTGTGTGTGTGTGTGTACACCTTTCATCATCTTATTGGTTTTGAGACCATATAGACTGTACAAGCTTGTTGTTGACGATTTCCACTGATATCACTCACTATTTACTAGATTATCTTTGTGCTATGCCTAAATCTGGGTACACACTACACGGTTTTCGTCCAATAATCGGCTCAAGCAGCCGACATACGACCGCTCGTTCAAAAGTCGGGTCAGTGTGTGTAGTGACACGATGGTCGAAAGTCTGCCCAAATGGACGATTGTCGCCTCATTTGGTTGGTCGTACAGTTTAATATTTTCGTTACAATCTCGTTTCCGTTGTGTAGTGTGTATAAACTTCCGACCGATCCACAACAGTGAGTACGAAATTACAATCATTGCTCACGACAACATGGCTGTAAAAAGTCGCTAAAGGGACGTCCGCTCTTCCCTTTATCGTCCTAAACAAGGCTAGTGTGTATGCAGTCCATGGACCGAGCGATCGGAACATCGATCGCATGTAAAACCGATCGGCACAAAAAGTTGGGGGAAAATTCTGTAGGGTGTACCTAGCTTTACAATGCAGAAATTAATGGTTTGACATTTTGCAATGTCTGTTGTGGTTTAGGGAAGTGATTTTGATGACAACATAAAATTTGCCTTTTGTGTCAATGTATACATGTCAAAATTATTAAAAGTTATGGGTCATTTTCACCTCAAAAGGACCAGCTGCAGATTCTGCTTGCTTTAATGCATTTCTGCATTACACCAATCCATTCAGAATCGCACATGAAAAAGAAAGTTAATATTTGGGTGTAGAAATAACCACCTACTCTGTAATAAGTGCTGAATAGGGTATCAGTGATTAGCATGATCATCTTCCAACATGCACATGTCATATTCTGTCTCTCAGACTGATGTGTAATGGGAAGAAACCAATGATCAGCTTAATAAATTTTTATATTATGGAACACTCCTCCTCCCAATTTTTCTGGTTGTTATTTTAACTCAGGCACTATTTCACATTAGATAGACTAAATAGATCTCAAAATCCCATTTATTGCTGTGGATTTGTCACCACAGCAATGGTTAGTGCTCACTTCAGAATTATTTCAAAACATTCTGTAGAGATAGAAATGATCTGCCAGGCTCTCATAGTAAAAAGCTACATTCTATATTAACCAACCCCTTAGATTAAACCTCTGAAAACTTCAATTTTACACCAAGTGCAGAGATTTTTCACTTCTCCGTGTAGCGATTGGCTTGCATGATCATCAAAAACTCTTCAGAGTATAGATCAAATTTATAAATGTACATTTGCCAGGGGTCTGGCAAGCTCTATTAAATGTTTCAATAATAATCCACTTTTACCATGTCAGAATCAGATATTGTTGTTTTTGGGTTTTGTTTTTTTTATAAATATCCCTGATAGAAGATCTTATTTAAACCTGGAAACTGGAGGAATCCCATAGGGGCTGTCAGAAGGGTTCAGATCACCCTAGGCGTTATGCTCATAGCATCCCCTGTCCTTCCATGCCAGGCTGTGAAACCTTCTGAGTGGTAGAAATAGCACCAGACAGAAAGGAAATATATACATCTGTAAATATCTGACACCAAGTGTCAAACTACAACATTACTAGAACAGCCTACTATATGTAAAGCAAATTTCTGATAAGCTGCGCAATTTGAAAAGATCAGTGGACTGTTGAACAAAGAGGATTTATGGAATCCATGGAAATTATCTACAATAACTAGAAATGCAAGAGAAAGAAAAGGAACTGTACTTCCTTAACCAATTATTCCTATATCCAATAAGGTATGTTATATCAAATACTTTCAAAAGGGGTATGCAGATATTCCAATTTCTACATCTAGCGCAATCAGATGTATAGCATAGAGAGTATAGATAAATTATCCATTACACCCAACAGTGAAAAAAAAAAAGTGTGCCAAGAATAGAGGTTATTAAAATATACCAGTGATTCACACACTATCTTTCTGATAAACACTGGTGAACTACACCTTCTAACTCACAATGGTCACACAAACACTTGTGCCAGACACAGTAAGGGACTGACAGGAGACACCCTATAATGAGGTTACAGGGCATTGTATGCATTAGAAAATCCATTGTGCTCTCTTCCCAGAGCCACAAGAGATTACTCAGATACAAAGTAGATGGAGAGAAAGATGAGGGCTCAACAATCTGAGCGAGAAGAACACCGTGGCCTCCAACCAGGATCATGGACCATCCTGTCAGCAACACGGCCAGTACAGCTACCATTCTCCACTCAGTCGCTGACACACCTGACTTCCTGTTGTGCTGCACTTTGGGACATGTTTAACTAGAGAGAACTATATCACTTCAGTTTTCAAGACTGGAAGTCAGGACGTGTAATCCTTATGGGTAACACATCACATGATAATCATGTCTTGTGTTAGACTGGTGGCGGGCAGGGTGATGTTATGGATTGGAACTACATCATTGTCAGGTAACATCGGCTGGGGTAGCTCTTCCTTCTCCTCTGGTAACATGAATCAGAGGTGATAGGTGAAGGTAGGGACACCTTAGTGATGATCAGCAGTGACAAAAACATGGAGTTCCCAAAAACCATGTGCTCTACAGATCCGTTCCTCCCGCCTCCCCCTATGCCGAACTTGGCAGGGCACCTTAGTCTTCTTTCATAGTAATTTCCTGGACTATGTGTGATCACCTCATGTACAGACATGAGAAAGCAGTTAATGGCTGGCCACTGTTGCAATGATATACTGACAGGAAGAAATGAATGCCAATAGCAGATCTTGTTTATCAAAAACAGTAAACGCTTTTGTGTCCACCACTATGGACTGCAGGAGGTTGATGTAAACTGATGCATTTTCAGAATCAATAATAGTGCATATCCCTAGTAAATATCAAATACTATACCCCTGTATGTGGCAGATCAATGTATTATTTACACATTGTTTATAGGCCAGTATTCCTAGTATATTAACATGGATCTGTTCTGTGTAAATCGTAAGCCTGTTCTGTACTCTGTATGCCCCATGTGTAATATGCAGGGGAAGACTGTCAATCTAAAATACAAGTGGTCCCACATGTGCAGGAAGCAAGAGGCAGACCGAGAAGTACGCCTCTCAAATGTACAACGTTAATGTTATGTGGTTGGACGTGTAGGCTAATAACTTAATAGTGGGCTGTAGATAATAATTTATTGGTGGGTTGATGATACTTTGATTGTGGAGCTATTTGACTTAATAGTGGTGTCATGGTAGTGCCTATTAACACATGTTGGGGTGGTTTGGGGGCTATTTATTAAATGGAAATACTAATACAATGCTGGACCTGTTTGGGTGAAGAGGGAAGGGGGAGGGGTAGAATTCACATTTAATAATTACACCTATTAATTTAATCTCAGGGCTGGCTGGGAGGGAGTCCTAGGGGGTTCACGTCATTCATTGCTAGACTTTCCATATTTCATGCACCTATGCCTTTTACAAACAGGGTCCCAATACGCCAGTATGCAGCCAACTGTCCTGATTTTGTGCGCTTATCCAACTCAGTCAGGACTGCAAAGAGAGTTGGAAGATATGTCCTTATTCACACTGTCCATAAAGGGAGCACTGCAGGCACTTCTGTTATATGCATTGCCGTATATTTGAAGTAGGTGCAAAGGGGTTCGAGAGCACTGGCTAAAATGAAAGCCACCCCACAAGCATGACTGATGAGAGGGAGATTGAGGTGGTTGAAGGGAAGTTTTACCTATGCACTCCATGATGCTGGCCACAACACCCCCTAACTTTTAATATGACTATTGTACTGTTAAAAAGCCAGACATGAACTACCACTAGGTGGCAGTACTAGATAAAGATTCCAATCTACAACTGAACTGAATTTTTGAGAGTTGATTAGGTAATGTTCTCCTTTACTGTGAAATCAGTACGCACCAAATAAAAGGATACATTTCACAAGAGTTTCTACAAATATAAAATTCAACTTCAGTAAATATTATTACAACAGCAAAACCACCACATATGGTAACACGGTCAGGAAAGACATACCACACCTGCACAGTACATGGTGATCATGGGTCCGTGCACACAAGTTGAGATGTAGTAGTGACCACATGTCTGTACACCATGAAGTTAGTTGAAAGACCGATGCATTGTGTTATGGTGTGCAAACGGTATATCCATATTAACTGTACAGGGGACACTATACTTTCCTTTGCCACACCATGCATGCCTCAGCAACTCCCCAAATCAGTGTCTTTGCTGCCCTTCATATTAAAAGAAGCTTGATCCTACTGCATTAAAGCAATAATAATGCAGCAATTTCTACATGACTGAAGAATGCAATCCAACTGATCTGGTCCCCATGCACATTGTGCAAGTTAAAGCTTGCCAGTGAGTGTCTGGTTCCAGTGGCGAGTAAAGCAGCACTGCCACTATCTTCTTCTGGCAGTTTATCTAGAGTGGAAGAAAACAGGATGTAGATGAACATTCTGCAAGCAGTTAATCTTGGAGGTAGTTGGCCCAGTTGAGTAGGAAGCTGAATCAGACTGGAATTTGGATAAAGCCATGAGCTATAATCTAAGAATGATTCACATCCTGCAGTCATTTACCTTGATTAACATTAAGCAATACTAGAGTCATACAAGTTTATGAAAATACTTTAGTCTTCACTTGTCAACACAAGAGAAAATGCTTGCATGCACAACACACACACACACATATACATTTCTTATTAATTTAGGGGGTCTTAACAAATAGACCCCTTAGTGAGATAACATAGTAAGATAAAAGCGATTGAAATAGGACTTTCACTCAGAAAAGTAAGCAGATGTAGGTGAAAATGGAGGTAGTTCAATTTTAACAATTTAAAATACAGAAAAGAGCAACCATAATGGTTTAAACACTGCATATACATGGAGACGCTCACGTGCCAACTGCATAGCATGCAGACTGCTAAATCTAAACCAAAAACGTCCTCTCTAAACGTCTATGTGTATTTTACTTTACTCTGACTGCTGCCATATGTCTGTTTCAAAGTGTGAAGACTTGCTGGAAGTCATGTAACATGTATCCATAACTAGATGATTTTATGTAACGGAAGTCCCAAACAGTGCACCATTTTGAGAACTCTAAAACACAATTCAAACAAATATTTGTAAGATATCCTGTAAGATATTACTGAAAGCGATCCAGAATGGAATGCATAAATGTCAGTGAGGGTAACGCAGTCTTTTACAGTAAAATAAAAATGGATTTGGATAATGCTACTTGGCCTGAGGTATTGTACTTGGCTTGTACACTGTAATGGACTCCATGGTGACATTGAATATCTTTAGACTTCAAAACATAGGTAGATCTGCATTATAGTCATGGGAAAATTATTATTTAAAAAAATAAAATAAAAAAAAAATCTTCCCTCCGCTCTGGTCCCACTGCTGAATGATATGCAATTATGCTATCAATTTTGGAAAATTGACCATAATGCAGCTTTTCCACTTTTCCATTTAAAGAAGACAAACATATTCCACAGCATGTCCAAAGTTTTTAATCAAGCATCAGTCCCTTCCACGATCAAGTTTACAATCTAATCTACCAGTATGTAAATACGAACATAGGGAAAACAAATTCTAGGGAGCCAACACCCTGGTGGAAAGGCCAATATGGCACATGGTACTCAATATTGTTAACAGTGATGGGATAGTTCCGGCCAAGCAGGGAAGGAGGAAGTTCAATACCAGGACATGTAAGGGCGCTCAATTGGGAAAAACGTTACTTATATTATTGGTATAAGTATAAAGAACATACTTTGCTGTACATAAAAATTCTGCCTTTAGAATTCCAGCACAAACTCATACAAACATTCACACCAGTCTAACAGATTTTAGGAATACCGCATAAGAGACATGAAGTCAGCAGTTCTATCCACCACCTCAAAACCTGAATAGCAAAGTAGCACTTTTAAATTTGATTAAAAAAATAAAATTGAAAGAGCCTCCCACGTTCTCACTCTTTCATCAAAAACTTTAGCATATTTTTCATATGGATTGGATTAAAACTTCATTACAGAAAAAGAGCAGAGTTGAATATTTTTTCAATACATGGGAGAGTTTAATAGGTTTATTGCAGCAAGATATACGTATACAAGTGTGGAGGAGTTCCCACAGTACAGAATGGTACGAGTTAAGAATGTGTGCTGGTGACCGTCCGATTGAACAAACTTCATCCGATTAGTCAAGGATTGTCAGAGGGTGTCAGCCTGTATCCCTGCGCTTATACACGTATTTATCTGTTCTTCAGATGCCAAAACCAAAGCGCTCTTTGTACGTGATATTGGGTTATGCAACCCATCTGTAACATATATGTAAGTGACCTTATGCCTGTAAGCATATTGTATGATACTCTGCTCAATGTAATCAATGTGCTTTATGTTAAGGTCTACCTCAGAAATAAATAAAAAAAAAAAAATAATAAAAAAAAAATATTCATATTATTTAGTTTTATGGTAGTAGACCAAGGTTAGTCCCAATTGCAGACATACACGCAGAGAGAAATGGACCAATAAATATAATGTAATGCATGGCACATGATTGTGCTGTAAAATTTGGAACCACTTACCTGAGGAAAAGGGGATGAGGAATTCACATTGTCTTTAGGGGGGCTCAGAGGTGCATTGTCTCCTGCTGATCCATCCAGATTATGTGGTTGGCACAGCTTCCTAAGGTGACAAAGAACAGCACACAGCTCACATAAAAGGAAAGGAGAAATGGTGAATCAAATCAAACATCAGGTGTCGGATGTGTGCCCTAATATTAGAAACTTTGATGGTGCAGGTCTAGTCTCTGATAACGCTCTGAAATGGAAAAAAAGGGAGGAGCAGTAGTGCACAAAAAGCTTTGTAGATCCAAGCAAGTGGGGTGTAGGCTCCTAGGTAGAAAGAGTTCTTTACAGATTGGTGGATTCAAACACAAAGGCAGGACCAAAGAGGTCTTCCTGTGACTAAAAAAAAAATAAAAAAATAAAAAAAAAAATACATGACTAAGAATGGTGTAGTTTTCAATGGGCATTTGTCCATTTCAGTAACGGTTTAGCAACTGATTGCATGCCATGGATATGGTTTTCAAAATCTTGTGATCTAGGACTACTCTAAAACATTTGTATAAAAAGTTGCAATCTAAATCAAGTTATTAAAAACATTATATTTATTGCGAATTATATTTCTTCCTTTATAACAAGGTGGTTAGTTTTCTTCCATATAAATTTTCCTGTAATAGAGAGCACAATTTACCGGACAAGTATCCTTTTTAGCAGCTGCTGGTCTCCTTCAGAGTAACCAGGCCAATCCTTCTGAACCTCTTTGTACATACAGTCTTTCAAGGTGTAAGTGCAGTCTTTGGCACTTCGATTTGCCACCTGAAAAATGATAAATTAGGAATAAAATACACAAAAACCCCAGCTGATCAAGCTCAATTTCAGCTTAATCAATGCATCAGTCTATACACTCAGAGAATTGAAAAAAAACAAAAGCCTGCAATTAAAAGAATAGTCATTAGAGTGGTAAATATAAAATGACAATACTTGCAGTAGTACCACTGCAATTACTGTAAAGACTAAACTATGTAGCTGGAGATAATTTATTGAGTTTGGAAGAAAGATGATTTAGTCTCGAGTCATCTGTCTAGAACTGAATAGATATTTTTTTTTTTTTTTTTTTTTAAGGGAAATGACTTTTATACAGCAATAACCCCATTTTGAATGAACACTCTTTAAATGCAAGTTAATATCCAGAGATTTTACTCCCTTGCCAAGTCTATGACCTACAAGTAAACCAAAGCTGTTCACCACGGGATCATGGATTAACATTGGAGAAGCCATTAAATTCAACGCTACTTGTTAGGCAATTTATAAGCCAATGTCTGAATATAAGCACAACTAAATAAAGAACTCACTGAAGGCAATATTTTGCACTGCCGGGTAGCAAGTTACTGAACCTCTGGTAAACAAACCAACTACTTTATACAATGTTCAAGAATGCGAGTTGCAAGACATGATTTCCTCTATCAACGTTTAACAAACAGGAAGGGACTGTTAAAAGCTGCATTTCTACTATAAAAGAACCAAAAACTTCAAACACTAACTAAGTGGGTTTTTGGAAGGTTAGACTACCAAGCACAAGTTTATCTGATGTTACACACTTATGGCAAATTGAATTTCCCCTGTTACTGTAAAAAGTAACGCGGCCTGCCCACTATTACCAATATTATGGTAAGTGTGCATAATTACCGTTAATACAGGAATTACAACGCCAGCTTTTTGAGACGCGAGCAGAAATCTGTTTTGAAAGTATCGAATTAACGGCAATAGGCTTACCGTGCATGTATTCTGGGGGGAATTGAAATTCCCCTTTAAAGTGGTTTTCTGAACATTTTTTTTTTTTTTTTTTAAACCTAAAATTAAAAAAAATGCATAATCTGTAGTTTCACTATAAAATGAGTACAGAATGAGACAACCCCTTAAAAATGCAATATAAAACATACCTAGAAATAAACTATACTAAATGTATAATTATTAGACATTGTAGTACAGGGAAATACATCATTTTACCAAATCAATAGGTGGAGGGGGGAGGGGGGGGGGTCTTTAAATAAGAAGTTAGCAGTGAACTGCTTGTAGCCGACAGAACGAAGACAGACTGTCTGCATGTGACTGGAATGGGTCTCAAACCATGTGCCCATCAGCCAATCAGAGGTGGGAGGCATGCAAAAAGGAGCCTTTCAAGCGCACGGCTGCAGCCTGTGAGACTCATTGACCAAAGAAAAGAGCTGCCGAGGTGCACTGTAAAAGACCGACATGTGGTTAGAGGACACATCAACCAAATTAGAAATAGTTGTGAGGACAACAGAGAAACAAAAAAAGGGGCGAGGGAAAAAGAAGCAGTTGTAAGGTGAAAAAAAAAAAAGGGGTTGTTAGAAGAGAACTTAGTGGGTAAAAAAAATGCAGAATGAGAAACAGGTTAGAAATGGAGGAAGTTGAAAGGAGTGCACAGACTGACAAAAAAGGAAGATTTAAAGACTGTGCCTAATAAGAGACCACTACCAGCAGGTAGACATAGCTGAGGACCTCCTGTGATGCTTAGCCAATTTACAAAGGACTGGCTTGGCAAGTGGCAAGACTTCTCAGACCGCTTCTTGCTAGAGCAGTATAGATTGGAACAGTGCCATAAAGAACAAGTTATTTCCAGGGCATGAAAATTAACAGTACAGAGAGTAAAGCAGCAGCCACCAGAACTACAACCTACAACCAATCCAGCAACCAAAAGAAGAGTGAATAGAGTACCCCTGCCGGAAGCTCCAGCTCCATGGCTGCCAGAGAGGTTTGCTGAACAGCCTCCTGGATTCAGATGAATCCAGGAGTTGCAGTGCCTCATGAGGGACCCAGTAGGCTAAAGCTGGGTACACACAACAGAAATTTCGACCAACTTTTTATGCAGAGTGATTTTACATGCGATCGATGATCTGATCGCTCGGTCCATGGACTGCATACACACTAGCCTTGTTTAGGACGATAAAGGGAAGAGCGGACGTCCCTTTAGCGACTTTTTACAGCTATGTTGTTGTGAGCAATGACTAATTTCGTACTCACTGTTGTGGATCGATAGGAAGTTTATACACACTGCACAGCGGAAAGGAGATTGCACCGAAAATATTAAACGGTACGACCAACCAAACGAGGAGATAATCATCCATTTGGGCAGACTTTCGACCATCGTGTCACTGCACACACTGACCCGACTTTTAAACGAGCGGTTGTAGGTCGGCTGTTTGAGCCGATTATTGGATGAAAACAGTGTAGTGTGTACCCAGCTTTAGCCGCATACTGGAGCTCAGGAAGCTCCAGCTGGGGACTTCTGCCAACAGATCTGGCTGCCCTTCCCCTAGCACCAATTTCAGCAAGGGGGAGAGCCATGTGCAGGCTGCATGAGTCAGCCTGGATTGGTTAAAGGGGCAGGAGCCCTGTTGTCCATGTAAAATGCAGTACTCCATCTGTACTTGTGGATTATCACTAGTACCTCCACTAGTGTGTAAAGGTCCTTGTCAGGACTCTTGAGGAAGAAAACATCACTGCTTGAAGATTCTGCCTGAGGCCTATTACCTGCTATATCCTGTGACCAACAGATAAGAGCTTACATCCTAATCAAGTTCCTGGCTGTCCTGTGTTGAACCCAGCGTGTGTGTCAATGCTTTGCCCACTCCCAGAAGTCCTGATCCATAGTAAGCGGTCACAAGGTCCCAGCCAGCCCACAGCAAAAGGGCACTGCAGCCGCTTTACCAGAAACTCAGAAGTGAGCAGTTTTGGGTGCTGTTGAAGGAGCCTAGCGATGGCAGACAAATTTTCCTACGACAATTGCGCAGTTGGCATTAACAGTTGAGTGCCTGATGGCAAGGGGACACCAGAAGGTCAGTAACAGAAACCCAAAATAAACTGCAGGAAGAACATCCCACCCTCCATCCCTTCCTCCTCCACCAACAGAAGGGCTGGCGAAGTAAGCCCATCCGGTCACAGTATGTTTTTCACACAACTAGGTACGTACGTACTTAACACTGAGATTATAGAATTGTACAGAAATTAGTATATAGGTATGCCTCTTTAAATAACTTAGAACTTTATACACAAGTATCAAATTCTAAACTGTTATCTGGAGCATGAGAAAGGGTGAGCATAGGGACAAAGATCATTCCTACAGGAGTATCCTGTTATTTTGGGGCCCTCACTTTTCTGCCTCAAGGTTAGTAAATATGTAGAGATAGAAGCAAAGCAGTCACCAGTGAAAACAACCCAACAAGAGCACCACAAAGAACAAGTCAGTCTGGGACTCTGAAGTCATTAGAGCCAATGCATTGGCAGTGTTCAGCAGCCAATGTAACATTGATATACAAATTTTAATAAATTCACTATTACAAAGCTCATGCTTCATTTATCAACCATTTTGGAAACACAACATCTATCACTGGCAGACATTCTCTTGGCTCTCTAAGCATCACAGCACTATTTACAGTGAGATTTTCATTAAATTTAAGTAGAATTGAGAAGTATACTGCTTTAGGGATACAAGTACCTCAATAATGAAGGCATAAATCAGAAAGATGGCAAGTAACCAAGCAAACAGGTCAATACCAGATTTGCCATCTTGCCAGTGTAAAAATGCATGCACTTTAGTTAAATTTAAGATTTATTTTTGGCCAAAGTAAACCATTAGATAGCCAACAGTCACATTCTAACGCACACAGTAATTACCCTTGTTTAAGTGGTAAGACTCCCCAGATGTTTTCATCTCAGGGTGCTTAAAAAGGAGCTAAAGAAACCAAAACTATCACGTATGGCCTCATACTGTCTTTGACTACCACATGTTGCTAATCAATTTATTCTCCCTTCTATAGTTTATCCTAAAAAATATACATCGAACTGTCTCTTTACCCACATCTCATCCCCTATATATGGTGCTGTGGAACCCCTGTGGTGCCTAATGAGATTTTGTTAATAAATCTCCTAAATCTCTCCAGGCTTATAAAGTAAAAATAAATATCTCTATCTATATATATCTATCACATCACAAACACTATATATGCACATACATACACAGTCGCTTTTAAAGAGGGCTACAATAAGGACAAAACGCCTGTATGTTATCTTTTATTTCCCTATTTATACCTTGTGTATTTGTTACTCTTGAAATGTGGCATTCTGATGCTCTCTTACTGCTATATTACAAAACATAAAAAATGCTTTTCTCCTCACCATAAGAAAGTAGAGCAACAGGGTCTCAGAACATTGTTGTTAAACTTTGCATGACAGAAGTATGCCCATCTATGATTGTACCTTTTCAATGAGTTAATGCTCCACACCACAAAACTAGGAAAACCCTGTCCAGGAATACAACTGAATTCAGCTTATTTTGTATACAGTTATGGCCAAAAAAATATTGGCACCTGAGCAGTTTTTGCCATCAACTGTTTCATGGATGTAATTGTGCAAATGAAAAAAAATATCTTGGGGCCCACATATGTGTTTGATTTGCAGTGGAAACCAAAACACAGTAAGAAAAAGAACAAAAATAGCTTAAACACACAGAACTCATTAAATGGGTTCCAACGAAACTGCTAACATTTTAATGAATGGTAAGCAGTGTCCCCCAGACTGGATGAAAGAGAAATAGGTTTAGTTATGTTGTGGGTTTGCTGTGCTTCATCTGGTAATGGGTGTTTTTGAACATCTGGATATTACAAAGCCATTTTGGAGCACAACGTTGAACCCAGTGCAGCTTGGAGGTCTCCTCAAAGGTTATAGCTCTGCCAAAAGGACAGTGACTTAAACACTTTAAAAAAGCACCCAGGAATGGTTCCAGACAAGACACGTGACAGTCCAGCAACGAGTCCAGAACTAAATCCCATTGAACACTTGTGGAGAGATCTGAAAACAGTTGGGAAAAGGCACCCTTCAGATCTGGAGCAGCTTCCACAAGAGTGGACCAAACACGAGAGCACAGAGAGCTTATCCACACTACATGAAGGAGTTAATTGCAGTTATTTTGACCAATGGCTGTGCCAATAAATATTAAGTCTAGGATGTCAATGACATTTCTTTTAAGTTTCTTATTTAAAAGGATACAGTATTAAATTTAGAATCAAAAGTGAAAGAATTGGAGACTAAATACTGGTAGTTACATCCTACGTTTAGAGGAAAAGTTATTTGGAAAAAGTGAGCGGATGTCAATATTTTTGTTCACGACTGTACAGTTTCTAGCAGCACGTACTACAAACCCAAAACAGTGTCCAAGTCTCAGTGACGGAGATAACCATTTATAATGTTGAAGGAAAAAACTGTTTCAGAGGACAGATGATCATGTGTGTTTACCAGGCCTACCATACCATAAGATAAATAAAGTTAGGAATGATCATTGTTGCATAATCCACTTTAGTACACTGTTAATATACACTGACCTGTTGCAGGAGGCCATCCAGCAAATCCTTGTCCTGCATGGAAATCCCATCCTTTTGCAGGCGCAGAATAAGCTCAGGCTTCTTGTACGGTTTAAGCGCCAGTAAGTGCATCACCCTGTCTTTGAAGGGTCGATTAGATAGATTGGTGGAGCTTTTCTTGATTGCGCTGGCCAGGTTGACTGGTGTAGGTCGCTTTCGAGACGGAACAGCATCTGAGACACCTGGAGCTGGTTTTCGGACTTGAACTTTTCTGCCTGAAGGAAGGAGTCATTAATAAGTTACATCAGTAGTAATCCGTGCGATCAGATAATGATGGAACCATTTGTGGAATGGTAAAATTAATTTCAAAATAGTTACTCCACTCTTTTCACTAAATGCCCTAAACCTATCTGATGCTTTAGTCAGTCAGTCATTCTTGTAAGCCATATAGTCAACATATCTTCAATATACTTCTACAAATACCTTTCTAACTGTACAACAAGTTAACAGACCTGGGAAAGGAATTGTGTAGCCACAATCTTCTGTATTTATTTAGAATGCTAAAATACATCTCCAGTAGAATGAACTAGCAGACAATCAGCTATGAAAACGCACATCATTATGCAGATCATTTTCTCACCATACTAAGACTATGCTCAGCTTTAAACACAACGGTCCACATTTGAGGACTGCAAGAGGGTAAAGGTTTAAGTTGAGTGGATTTAGGACATTCCTTGCCAAGCACAAGAAATGACACAGATGTACCTAGTTTTACATAGCAGTAAGTAAAGGACCAGAGAGAAATTGACATGGGATAAAGTGATTACATATTTAGGATGTTCCTTGCTGTGTAGAATGGAACAAAACCACTTCTGTTCTGAAAAAGGACTAGCTCTGTGCAGGTAGGCACCTGCCCCTGATAATTCCACACACACAATTAACTTAAAATATAAATAAGGTTAAATCAAAACAGTATTTATTTTTTTGAGGGGGAAAACAAAGAAAACAAGCTAAATGGAAAAAAAAAAAAGTTTGATCGCAAAGTGATAGGAGGTTGAGACTTGATAGGTTTACACTTTGCAGACCTCTAAAGAGGTACACTGCAGTGGTGGAAAAATCCGGTTGTAACACAGTAGGAGGTGCACACAAAATAAAGGTTCTTTTTGATGCTCAAAGCAATGTCATCTCCCAGAACTACACATTTCATTGTCAGCCTCTTGCTTGTTCAGAACACAAATGTGTTAAAAACAATTATTAATAATGTCCTTAATGGAAGATCCTTAATATATTTAATTCCTTGTCTGCACTGATATGAAAGTTGCATCTTTAACCTCAAATCTACTAAAAAAAAATAAAAAAAAATGAAGGACTGAAATTATATTGTTTTTCTCCTTATTTCATAAAGCTTTTCCTGTTCATAATTACAAAATAAAGTTTGAGGTTTATACAATGAATTGTTTACTTTTGTTGTTTATAGTACTAATTGAAATGATTTCCCTTTTGTTCCATTATTCTTCGATCCATTCCCACAAATACACTTGTTCCTTTGCCTAGTAGGATGTCACATTACCCCTGACAAAGTCTTTCTAGCTAATGCGTATTCACTCCAGGACTAGCAGCTTGGTAATCTTCCAGTTCCCTGGGGCCAAGAAGCGTAGAACAGCTCAATACTACACACTGTACAAATGTAGGCAAACAGCCAAGCAGTGCTGTCCAGTGATGTCATCTGGCATGTGTAGAAAGCCTACAACTTCAGCATACTCACCGGGATAGTTGTGGGATGAAGTCATACAACTAGAATCCTAGCCAGCTGAAATGTTTAGCAGAAGTCCTATAAACACGACTTAATATGTGGTGAGCTAATCTAGCCATGTGAACTACAGAAACTCAGATGGATCTTTAAATTTACTGGAGCCAAGACAGCACAGTGGCCTAGTGGTTAGCACTTTTGCCTCACAGCGCTGGGGTCATGAGTTCAATTCCCGACCATGGCCTTATCTGTGTGGAGTTTGTATGTTCTCCCTGTGTTTGTGTGGGTTTCCTCCGGGTGCTCCAGTTTCCTCCCACACTCCAAAAAAACATACTGGTAGGTTAATTGGCTGCTATCAAAATTGACACTAGTCTCTCCCTCCCTCCCTGTCTGTGTGTAAGTGTGTGTCTACATTAGGGAATTTAGACTAAGCTCCAATGGGGCAGGGACTGATGTGAGAGAGTTCTCTGTACAGCGCTGCGGAATTAGTGGCGCTATATAAATAAATGATGATGATACTGTCAAGGATCACATTCAACAAGCCATAAAAAAAAGAAAATTTAAAGTTAATTAAGTCTCTAAACAAATGTTAAGGGAATGGGTTTCATAAATTGAAAAAAATATTTAACAGACCCTAAACATGGTTTTTGTTTGTATATGGATTTTTTCCTTTTTGCAAAGTAGATGTTTTGTCAACTTCTAGCCTATGGAATGCTCCTTGCAAAAACATCAATGCAATCAGTAAGAGAAGAGATCTCAACATCCATCACAGTATGCAAAGATCACAGTATGCAGCACCCATAAACTCGTAAGCTCATAATGAGCATGCATTTAGGCATACATCAGGGAGTACAGCAAGGGGAGACTGGTTTTTTCTCTTCCCTTCGTAGGAAAAAAAAAAAAATCACAAGTCAACTCTCATCGATACCAGCAAGAAGAAACCCTGGTGTATGCTGAAAGGTGCATTTTATATTCTTTTTTGTGTTTGCATAGGTGGCTTAACAAAAAAAATAAAACGGTCACAAATTTGCAGAGGATCTTAATAAGAAGCTAGGACCATCAGTAAGACTAATGATTAGGCTGCAGTGCTCAATTGTGCCAAATGTATGGTCTTAGGTTTCTGTCAGAGGAACCAATGTAAAACCAACCCACCCGCTGCCCCCGTTAAACAGACAAAAAAAAACCCCCAAAAAAACAAAACAAAAAAAAAAACACCACACATACCTCCATAACGGCCACCCATTTTGATGACTATGGCACTTCTGCTCTTGTTATCCTCTTCAGCCTGCGCCATGCTCTGCCGCGCTTTCTGATATGAGTCATCTGTGGCACATACAGTGATTTTATCCTGGATGCTGCCCAGACAGTCCAGCGTGATATTTCCATTGCTAGAGTGAAAGTTTGTAAAAAGTTAAACATGGCCCCTTTCTACCTTGCAACACTGGCACAGCTGTTACTATTTCTGCCTCGCAGAGCTGGACTTTAATTCAGACCAGGGTCCTTATTTGTGTGGCGTTTGTTACTTAGGGTTTGCATGGCTTTCCTCCCAACGGCCAAAAACAGACTGGTAGGTTAATTGGCGCCTGACAATGAACAAGTGTCTATGTATGTGTATGGTAGGAAATTTAGATTGTAAGCTCCAATGGGGCAGGGACGGTTGTGAATGACTGCATATTTTCTGTACAGCCCTTCGCATATTTTCTGTACAGCCCTTCGCATATTTTCTGTACAGCCCTTCGCAATATGATTGGTGCTACATAAAAGATAATACATATGCATTTGTTAAAGTCACTTAATTTGACATCTTCCACATCCATACTATAGGATGCAATGCTACCAAAATGGAGATTGTTTGATAAAGATTAGGAAATAAGCTTTTCCATGAGAAATGCTTTCTGAAAATGTTATTAGAGCTTATAGAAGTGATCACAGCAACCAATTAGGTGGGCCAAATCGCTCTCAGTTGATGCTTGCAGGTCATACCCCAGAGCAAGTTATTTATAAGAAGGCACGGGGGGTTTAAAAGATTCCCAGGTGCTGATCCAGGTAAACAAGTTGTTAGCAACACTGCTCAGCATGAGCTCTATGGGACTTGAGCTGGGGTAGGGGCACAGCAACAACACACATGCCCACCGCATCTGTATTTGCTTAATATGTTGTGCTACACCAATTACTAAAATTCCTTAATTTAATGACCCAAATTTATAAATTAAATCTATAAAACCACTTAAAAAAAGACTACTAAACCTAAGACCCAAGTTCCCTGGCATAAAGAAATTACTAATAACATTCACTGACAAGCAAGTGTCCAAATAGCTTGCCCGAACTGGAGACATTTCACATTGTACTAAGCAGTCAAGAGCAAAATATTGACAACTATTATCAACCATTTCAGTCTGCAGTACCCTTCAACTGAATTTATGACAGTTTCTGCTGTGTATACAATTCTCTCACTCCAAGATCCCAAATATATTCTGTTATAAAGCTCTCCTGATGCTACGGATACTGTCTGTTTTTTATTTTCTTTTAAATGCAGCTTTTATTTTCGATTTAGTTAAACTTTTAAATTAAAAACCACACATTTTGCAAACATGACCATAATATAAATCTATTAGATAGTGTAAACTAAAAGATACATAGAGAGAGTGGTGGGGAGAAATCTACAAAGACTTATGTGGTGTGGTCCTACAATGTTGAACTAACAATGTTAGCTTTTAAACTGTTGGACTTTTAGTAAAACAGGCCAATCTCTGACCTACACCCTGCTTATTTAGAAACAGCCACTGCACACAGTTTTATGAGTTACAAACATGGGTTTAGGGGAGCAAAAGGAAGTTGAGCAGATATTTGGGCCTTTGAATTTAATGTCTGAGATGAGAATTTTTAATTCAAAATACACAATGGGGAATATTCAATTGTCCAAAAGTCCCGCGGCGTTAAAACTACTACCGTTATTACGGTAATAGTTAGCTGGATTTCAGCTTGCGGCTCAGGGAGCTGCGAGCTGAAATCCAGCAAGTAAATTACCGTATTAACAGTTTTTCCGTGCACTATTACCGTAATCTCGGACCGCGAGATTTTTCGCTGACAATTGAATACACCCCAATGTGTTCTGAATGCTCAAATACAGTTGCTCACTGGAGGGATAAGATGTTTGAAAAAAAATGTATTGGCAGTGATGCCAATTCAACTTTTCAAACAAGTCAGTCACTTTAAGCATCATTGCTTTGGTGTAGCCACTCTGCTCATACAAGCAACAAAGTTCTGTGCCCTGGGCATTTCAGAATTGTAGGTGTAAATTTACAATAGTGTTCACAAAAGGCCTTTCATTTGCACGGGTTACAATTCTGCTAAATTGGTTTAAACAGGATCTGGAAAGACTTACAAATGTCCGAATTTCCATAAAATGACAGAACACTACAGGTCTGTCATTCTAATTAAAGACAGGAAGTCTGGAATGAATGCAGAAAAATTGACCCGGAAAACCACAATGTGTGATACCCCATCATAAAGAATCAAAATTGTACTTTATTTCATCTAGCAGAAAGCAAAACTGGTTCAGTCGATGACCACCATTGGAGCATGCAGGATTATATCAGAGCACAAAACATGAGCAGATAAAGTAAGGTAGCGGTTAATATCTAAAATGTTACCGAGAAACATAATGCATGAATTGGACATGGTCAATAGCATCTGTCAAAGCCATGGTACCTGTCCAATACAGTAAAATCTTCCAGCAAAAAACTTTTGCTTTTTTAATGAGATCTGCATCGTGTGAACGGCAATCCCAGATGTTGGCCCTTATTCTGCTATTGGAAGGAATCTTTTACCCAAATAAAAAATTGATATATTAAAATACCAAAGTATTCTAGCCATATAGCATAAGCCTCCCAAACAGATTATTTTACCCGTTTTGTTGGTAAGGTACTACAGTACAAATTTTTAAAACAAGACAGATAAGTTTTTCCATCCCTTACAATGATATAGCAGAAAACTGTATAAGCAAAACTATTGTGGTCTTCACACAGAGCTTTGTCCAAAACCTGTACACTCACTGCTGCTCTCTGATTATATATATTTCTTAAACATGCAAGTCTTTCAGTTGTCGTATGGAGAAGAAAAGCAATAAGGTTGTATTCAGACATAATCAAGTCACTGAGGCAGCTTGAGTTGGACAGAACTCACCTTTGAATGTACTGCTGGATGCAGTCGAAACTCCCTTGAGGGCTATCCCTGCCAACATTTGATAGATAAAACGTGAAAGTTCGCACTTCCGCAGGGCACTCTGGTCGAGGAATGGTGATTTGCTGTGATAAAAAGGGAGGGGGGAATTTAGAATACAGTCAGAACAAAAGCAATACAGATTTATGAATCAACACATGAAATAGGGACCAAGAGGGAAAAATAAGCTCAATGTGATGGCATCAGAATGAAAACCTCACGTGGAATTGTACTCATTTACAGGAACTTTCGTTACATGTATAAATGTATGACAACTGCTTGGCCCTTCTTCCACTCCTCATTACAGGCTGCACTACATAAATGTAAAAAGGAAAGGGCAGAGTCAGGTCATTGGAAAAGCCTAGTGTGAAATGGTCTTAGAACTGTAGATTTCATTTACACTGAGCAGTGTAAGCTTAAAGATAGGAGGGGAAAATATAACTAGAGTGATTAAAAGTGAAACAATTTTTTTTGTGTTTCCTATAACAAGTCCTTAGTTATGCAAATAAACAGGTTCCTTTCAAAGATTTCTAGAGTTTCTTGAAGGATAGGGTCCTTGAGTTGTGAAAAGGTTACCAAGATCACCATGCCACCTGGCAGAATCTCACTTTTAAAAAGTCATTGCAAAAAAGAAAGCTAATTACATCAGTGAATTAGAGCAATGCCAACTCATTAGAGTATCAAATTTTTATACTGGGACAGCCCAAGTTACATCCACTAGGACCAATGATCGGCCAGTTTCCTCAGCCACAATATACAGATAATATGTTGACAAATTTCTGCTCAGAAACAATAATACAAAACACTGTGGCCATATTAATTGCAAACAGCACTGCATTACAAAGTAACCTGCACAGGATCAAGCCGAGAATCACTATTACAGGACATTTACATTACAGTAAATTATGCCAACCAACATTTTATACAGCAAATAAAGCTACCACCACTTTGGAAGTTACAGGAAACATTGTGAAATATGTAATTATTTCTTCATCTACGCTTTGTTTCTCATGCCATACATAGCCTGCATTTAGCATTTTTTAGGAAGTGCATAATGAAAGTGGAAACCTGAATAGTGTTAATGGAATTAGCAGCTGATATAGATATAGATATATAGATATAGATATACACACACACACACACACACACTTTTTTACAAGTTACTGCAAGTCCCAAAACAGGGACCAAAGTCCACAGCCTTATCTTTATTTAAATGTGACATTTAAGTCAAATTCAACATTCCATACATTTTTGGGAGCCACACAAATACATGGTTGACAGGAGTAATAACTCAGGACAGGTACTTTTTGCAACTTTGCATTGTACAAAGTCTATTAAGACAGATTTTTATTTTTCTACATTAGAAAGTGTACTGTTTCAAGCAAGTAGTGTTAGAACAGAAATACCACCATAACGTATGGGGCGTGGTGCTTGAATAGAAAGTGGGAATTACTGAACAGAAGGTTCACACAAAATAAAAGTCAGATCACCTACAGTGATTTACCTACAGTATATACAGCTCTTGACAGGTGCCAATTAGTGGTGATGCATGAGCAACACTGGACAATTAATGCAGTTTTGAGATTTTGTTTGTTGCTCATTTAATCTGAAAATAAAGTTTAATTTTCTTACAAAAAATAACTGGCTACTTACTGGTCTAAAATGCAATTTATTCTTCATCTAAGCCAGAGGGCCCAAAACCATTGGCTCACCTTGCCATGCAGGATGGATTGCTATAATGCAATTTAAAAATCTCCTACATGCAGATACAGCACTAAGCTGACATAACTTTGTACATTTTACCATAATGGACAATTTGTAAGCCGTAAAGTAAAAGGAAACATGCAGTCAATGCAAAGCCTAATCAATCGGAAGAAGCATTTATAGGAGTTTTTTTTACTGCAAACTGCTAAGTGCTCTAGCTCTAAAGAAAGCTACTGATATTTGCTCACTGAGATACAGAAATTTTTCTCAATGATTCAAGATCAGCAGGGAATCTTCCAATGTAAAGAAATAGACCTTGTAATACTCCACAATTATTTTTTATTATTTATTTATAATTAAGCATTTGTAGTGCAAAGTTAGTATTTCCTTCAGTCAAAGTCTTTGACACTGAAATCAACATTAATAAGTTTCTTGAAATATTGAAAACAAGCTGGATGTATGCACTTTATTTCATACAGACGAACGTTTCACACTGAAATGTTTGGTCAGAACAGAGGAACCTGCTCACAAGCTTTTAGACCTCTGTTGAAACCGCCCACTTGAAGGTGTAGAAACGAGTCAAGCGACACCGGCATAGGAGGGAGATACATTATACAGCACTGTCCGTGGGAGTAATACTACGTGAAGATTACAAACCTCTTCAACATACAGACTATGTTTTCTTAAAATCTACATAATAGGATTTTGCCAGAGCTCTTTTCAAGAATTTTCTACAGTTGTGGACTGCCGATAGTATTAATAGTGTCAAATAAGACAACATTGTGGCATAACATAGGAACACTATCATCCCCTTGATTGGGAACATTGGAGTCAATTATACATACCATACTAATGGATATCACCAGTTAAGGACAATAATTTGTTATAGCACAGACACCATCACTTAATGATATCAAATTGTTTGGAAATATTTATGATTTTCTGCTATGCTAAGCGTATTAATATATTGCATATTTATCAACGTATAATATATTTTTATTATCGTCTTAATAAATTGTAATTAAATTTTATTATCAGCGTTCTTCTACATCTATATTTCTTCATTTCTGGGATTTGCATAACAGACAGTATCTGTTAGTTTGTAAGAGCTGCAGTTAATAATTAGTTACAGGATAGCACCGGTATTTCACTAGCGCCTGATACATATTTTTTCTTGTTCCTTTTCACAATCTTTCAGTCTTTGGCTTTCTGCTTACCACTATTCTCCTTTTTTGTGATATTGCTCCTGTAACAGAAACTCCTAAACTCACTTAAATCACACAAATTGATAGGCCACTAGCTCCTCCAATGTCAGCATAGTCCAATTGTGAAATATTAGATTATTCTGGCTAGAAAAAAAAATAAAAAATGTTTAAATCCATTTAAAAAAGGAGGACGGAAGATGTACAGAAAAGAGTGAAAACAAAAAAAAAAAAAAAAAAAAAAGTGTTCAGATCGTAGCAGAACAAACCTAAAAAGTGACAAATTCAATTTCTGGCCTGTAAAACTAAAAAACAAAAATATACTAAGAACATTCAGAGTGATTGGTGGATAGATAATGCAGAATATCCCATGATGCCAGCTCATCGTTGAACACAGCAGGAACAGGACATACCACAGGCGCATGAAAAGCTCCAATGTACATACTTCAATACTGTAATAGATGATTGATGATTACACTCTTTGAATGCTTCTACAAAAACTGTTAAACTTTAATAAAAACACTTCATTTTCATGTAGATGTTTATCAGAGAACAAACACCTTTTGATCAGTTGGACATTTCAAAAAGGAGGGGTTTTAAACATATAACACAATCAAATACCTAAAACTGGAACTTACCCCTTGACTACCTTGAAATCGGATTGCCGGCTTCAAACTTATTGAGCCCTGAAATGGAGACAAAGATTTGCCAATGTAAAATCTTGGGTTAAAAGCTTGTGTAAATTTGAATTTTTACTGGATAACAAATAGGATTACATAATAGTTCATTTTTCTAAACCACAAAAGTAATGCAAGGCACTATAGATAACTTTATATACTAGGATCTTCAATACATTGTTTTCTGTCATAGCTAAATCAATACATATAGTTTACCTCATCCATTTCCAGATGCTTCATTTAATAAAGCCCCTAGTTTGCTAATGAAGAGGCACTGACGCTATAAAACCACATTAGTTATATTGTTTTCATGCGATACAATCGCAATTCTAAAATTGGTGACGACAATGGGATAAAACTTGGAGGTCTTCTGAAATATATTTCAGAAAATAATTTACTCAGTGACTGCATGGATCTATGATTAAGGTAACTGCCAAACTTGATCTTTGCAGTACAATTGATGCAATATCTGGATTTTGCAAAAGCATTTGATACTGTTCCAGATAACAGTTACATAATAGGAGAATAATAGAGCCAGGGTAAAGAGTACACACATGAGTAGAGAACAGGTTGAAGCATAAAAGGTCAGTATAATTACAAAGTTACTAGTGGGGTTCCACAAGTATCAGTACTGAATAGTGTCTTTAAACCTTTTTCTTAATGTAACTTGAAAGATTATGGTAAACTTGGCTAGGAAATTGAATTTACATTAAAAAAAAAAGGTAGAGTTATGCACCTAGGCCATGGTAATAACTATGTTACTTACACATTAAGTAGAATATAATTGCGGAAATTGAGATGTAAAAAGGACCAGAGGATATTAGTAGAGAAAAAGCTGCTGCAAAGACTAAGTCCAGGAATGCATAAACAGAGGGGATAAATGGACATGAAGCAAACACATAGCAGTACGAGCATATAAACAAAGTCATTTGAATGGAGGGTACAACACTGGGCACCTCATAAGCAGCATCTGACTTCTTTTGCAGCACTGATGAAGTTTGTGGTGTGATAAAAAGCAGGCAAGGGGGAAGTGGAAGAACCACACAGCCCTCAAGTTTACTTACAGCTTGTAGAGACAAACACTATATCTAGGATACGTGTGCCTTGTACCAAGCACAAATTAGGCAAACATTTTAACGAGTGCCTTTAAATATTACGCTTAATATAGAGCCAACATATTATGCAAAGCTTTACATATATTTTACAGCTAAGGTATGTCTGTTCGAAGACCCATAGTATCAACTAGCCCTTTAAGAAAACATACAACTAATTTGTTTTCTAAGCCCCTAAAACACTTATGTTACTATCTACTTTGCCAGGTATAGCTTCTCTATTAGTTGGGAATGGACCAAATATTTACACAGTGTCACTTTTCACACAGCAGTCATAAAAAGTCAGTTAATGCTAGTTTTAATACAGATGTAGACAAAATAAATCCCAGCCTGTCCAGCTCTAATGTATTAGAAAATGCCTTTCTAAGCGCAGAAGGGCCTAATTTCCAGCTCATAAAACAAAAACACCAGATATCCAGCTTAGTTCACTTACAAACGCATAGCAGTTTCTCTCCCCATGGATGATTCATCGGGTAAAAAAAGAGTGACTGGCAAACAGACAGCCTTTTAAACTACACTTTACAGGTGCAACCTACTGTCTGACTGGTAGGTGTCAGAAGACCTGAAATGGACCAAATAAAAGGATACCAAGGTCAGAAACCTACAAACCTGCGACTTACACAGAATCCATCAATGAGACACACTGCACCGCAAACAAATAGCTTTAAAGACTCAAAATAAGTTACACAAAATATGCCAGAGTGTATGTTATAACCATTGACAAGGAATGCACAACATGCAAGTTGGCATGGTTGAAATTGTGCTGAAGTACATCCACTTCAATGAGTGGACATCAACCCAAAAAGTCAGAACAGGCCAACTACATACCAGACCACAAAAAAAAAAAACACAGTTCAAATACAGTTTACTTACTTTACATTTTTATCAATGTCTCTCGGAGAAGAATAGTTTCTAAACATCACAGTGCTAATTTTTTCAGATATTGACACTGGACAGCCACAAAAACCTGATTTCAACAGCAATTCCTTTATATTCTAAAACACTTTCTGATTAGGCTAGATGACAAAGTATGCATACAATGGCTAAATTGCTCCTGGAACTTAACGAATCCTGTGCTAGCCATCGACAGATGCAGAAAGGACCCTCAACCCCCTCCCCCCCACACAAAAAAAAAAACCAAACAGCACCCTTCTGTTTTTGCACTTTTGTACAGGTGAAATGGAGATGCTGAATTACAAGTCAGATGAAAAGCCTAGTCAAACTGAAGTGAGCACACCACAGCACTTCAAGATCTGTATCATACCTTAACTATTCCCTAGAGAGCATGAATGGGGACCATCTGCTGGGAAATCCCCAGTGAGGAAAGCTCTTGAAAGATTAACTGAAAGCCATGGGGTGGTGCAGGGGAAGCAAGCTTGAAAGTGGTGTATGATTTACAAAGCAGAATATGTCTAAGCAAGACTTGAGACCATACAACAATGAGGTGTCTTTTTGATGGTTGCCCCGATTCAGCTGCGGGGCACATTATAGTTCTGGTACTGGTCTGGCTGGAGAATAAAAAAAAAACAAAACCCAAAAACAAACAAACTTATAAATCCATACCTGGTTGTGCCAAGGTATAATGCAATAAGACATTGGTTAACTAAATCATTACCAAGTTAATATTTACATTAAAACGCCAAAAAGCAAATATATAGGGTTAAGTCACCTTTAAAAGGCGGTTTCACTTCTCATGTTCTTTGGACATATCGGATGATCCATAAGAATCTACTTTTAACAATGTGGTGTGCACATACAGGGACTGGTTTATGTTTAAACTCAAATGTGAGCACAACCCCAAAAGCACACAACTTGCAAAAGTTTTTTGGAGATCAGCTTGTATTTGAATACGGGAGTAAGTGTATGCATTTGAATCTGGGTATAAAGTATACTCTGGCTATAGGTTACTTGCCGCATGCAGACAGAACGCAGGATAGGCATATAAAGTCCTATCAGAACGCATGCAAAATATTTTTATAAAATTTACAACTCTTAATAAGCTACTATAATTAATACAAAAATAAAATGCTGAATATAAAATAAATTTTTATTTTCTCTTACTTGCAAACATTTTCTTGCATGCATGTGTGTCAGTCGACACTTACACCTGCCCTGTGGCTGCTGCAGGTGATAAGGCTTTTTTAAAAAACACATAGCCAAAAGATGCCCTGAACTAGAATCAGTTGCGTGCGCTCAACCTCAGCACACCCTTAACTGTACACATTGCCTACAATAATCTGCCCAGGCAGACAGTGAACACAAAACCTAATATTTGAACCTTGCATGTCCAAAGACTAAATGAAGAGCTGCTATGTGCTCCTGGTGAGAAAGAACATTGGGCAGAGAAGTGCAAATGTGGAAGTGCCACGTTTTGCACCTACTTAAGAGTTAAACACAAAATTGGGTAATGAAGGAAACCGTGTTAAAAAGTCATGAAGTCGCATAGCTTGAGACTGCACCATTATACCGCCATTCAGTCTTTGGTGTGGGTCCATAGTTTGTACACACAGATGTTTGGGTTATAACAAATATTTACACAATGGTAGGCCACATTTTATATTACAGCAGATTGCATTTGGCCTTTAAATCATTAAAGTTTTAAATAAAAAAATACATATGTGCATAAACACAAATAAAGCCTTACAAGGGGACTTCTGTAATTACATTTTCCTACTTTCAAGGTCAGTTAGAGGCCATTTTACTTTAACTTCAAAATATGGCATATATAACAACGCACGGGTAATCCATGGACCTTTTGAATCTTGAGACGTTAAACAGGGATCTTCTTAAAGTGTATTATCTTAATTATGTTCTCATTTCACAACAGTACCAGCAGTTTTATAGTATGTCAGTATTTGCAGCGACTACTTAGGCTACAATTTTGTCAAACTAGATAATTTAGAAGACAGTTACACTTCACACCCACTGGCCTTTGAATACATTTATAATGCTTTTCTCCCAATAGAACTCAAAGCAGTTTACATATTTTGCAGAAACTAGGTGCCATATCAGCTGTGCTCAGATCCTATATAACCAACGAGTAACATCATCAGCCTAGCTTGGGGACATCAATAGGGGACATAACCGGTTTATATATGTGGTCTTGCAAACGCAAGTATTTGTAATCCTTAAAGCCTCGTACCCACAGGTGTCAATCCCACCTAGGGTCACTCTAGAAAGCATGTGATAGTTTCTGCTTGTTACCACAAGAGTGTAACTGGATTTTAGTCCTTATTAGTCACAAAAGTGGTCTTATAGTTGTAGAGGGCTGGGTTTTTCGGTTATGAAAGGTCCAAACCATCTCTTGCTCACCACATATGACCAATAGGAGTTTGAACTAAACTTTTAAATAGAACCCATGGTGTTTCTCCTTATCAAAGGGTGAAAAGCCCTAGCAAAGGTTTACCACCAGCAATAGAACCGCTATAGCAGGAGATTTCACCAGTTGGGGCTAAGCACGGGTAACAAGGATCAAAGCAGTACTGCCTCAATTTTATTTATTTTACCATTTTATTTTTAAAAATTAGTGGAACTGAAAGTCCAAAAATAAATACAAAAAAGACATCACAAGTGTGTGATAGAGAAAATATATGTATATAACATTTTACCACAGGTATTCTGAATTACCTCTGAACTGCTTGATGCTTTACAAGCCACAGAGGTAGAATACAGGATAAAGTACATCCATAGAGCCTGGATAAAACAGCAGTAGAAACAGATACTCAACCACATGAAAACTACAGTACTCTTAACAGGACTAGTTGAGCATGTGGACTTTTTTTTTTTTTTTTTTTTTTTTAAATCACTCATACTTTAAACCTGACCAAATTTATGGTTCTAAACATATTGCATGTTTTGGAGAATGTTCTGATGGAGAGAGTGCTTAATAGAAAGATGTGCACTTATGTTGATTACTAAAGATTTCAGTGAGCTATGTATAATTTATCTTAATATTCAAAAAATACAAAAAAAAAAAACAAAAAACAAACTTTACAACAATCTTTACAGCGTTAGATTTTTCTTAATAAAAAAAAAATGCAGTCGTCTTGCATTCATAGTAGACAGTCACACATTCCTCACCTTCCACACTGGTGAGGCAAGTGTCTGAGCACAGAACAGAATACACTCATGGCAGGAGAATGCACATCTTATACACATACATACATACATATCATATTATCCATAACAATTAAGAAGTACAAAAGTTAACATCTTGCACAGCATGGCGACATCTCAAGATGTTACAATGTATATAAAACAGCCGTATAAATTGATATAATTATTATTGACCTAATGAGGTCAACAATGTAGGCGGTATTTCCGTACATACAAGTAGCTTAACTTTTCCAGGCAACCAATATTTCTGTTCTACATTTATGTCCATTGTGGCCACAAGAGGGTTACACATTGTAACATTAAATCATTTGTTTGAAGCCATTTTAAACTTTACATTGTCCAGATAATATTTTTAATCAGCTGGAAGTGGATATAAAGAAAAACAAAACAAAAACAATGCAGTCTTAAAACAGTCTAATGACTATTTTGGTTGTGTGTAAAGAATCCTTATTATAGGCTGGAGATGTGGTATGTCTACACCGCAGACTAGAAACAAACACCATCCCCCTGGTTGTCAATGCTAAAGGGCAAAGAGTTTTAGTGATAAATGGTGGAAGCGGAGAGGTAAATAAAATCTATGAAAACCTTGGCGAGGTGAGAGGATCTAACACTGCAAAAATAACTTGTGTAACCTTTACGATGTCTGGAAAGATAGGGTTATCAGTTTCTCTTTAATAAAAGATTAGTTATGCAACATTTAAGTTGCAGTACAAAGTATATCTGATTGTACAAGAATGTGTTCAAAATACAGTATTGAACTTCTGGGCTTGACAGTTCCACAAGTGCTTCTTCTATAAGCAGAGCATTAAGGTTGACAGTCTCCATTTTCAATTGCTTACAGGACAATTTAATTAGATAGGCAACATACTCGTCAGCTAAAAATGCAACAGTTCTCCATCTCCATTATTTTGTCTACCCTGTTGCTGTGAACATAGAGAACTTACAGTTATTTATAAGGGTTAATCCATCACATAATTGTGGGGCATAAGGCCTAAGTCATAACTGCAGTGTAAATATGGAATATTAATTGAATCCATTGATAAGTTCAGCTACTAAAGTGTAAAATGTGAAGACAGAAAGTCTGTTGTATGTATATTTGATTGCTCTGCACATTCCAGTGTGAGAAGATAGGAGTGTCACCTGTGGCAACTTCAAAGAGAACCACCTGTGAGATATATCCTGGCCTGAGATGGAGTTTTGACATCTTAATAGAGTTTTAGGAACCGCTCATCATGGTGTGGCTCAAAGAGCCCATGTGCTGACTTGGCTATATGTGATAGACAAAAATAATAATTCAGTTTTAAAATATGCCACTTAAAATTAATAAAAGTAGCGATCAACCACATATTCCTCAATAGCATGATGAAGGGCAGCTCATATGTCAAATTAAGAATTCTGCCCCAGAGAAGTAAAGGAAATGAGTGTAAGCTCTACGAATACAATTTAGCTGTGTTTGTTATCAAAAGATGGACAAATTCATAGGGGATTTATTAATAAAATTGGGTCTGTGCGACACTCCACAGAAAACTTAGGTCACAGAGTAGAATTTGTTAGTAAATCAGACAACATGCAAATGACTGAAATAAGCACAGACCACAACCACCCAGGAGGTGGGATGGTGTAAAGGTGTCTTTAAAAAGCTGAGACCAGTTACAACAAATTGTCAGACTTTTGAGAAAATAAATCCAAATTGATAGGCTGTCCATCTTCCTACCCAATTTCCCATAGCACAGATTATACAACTCATGTAAGTTATACTCTGAATGTAACCCTTTTTTATTTTAAACTGATTTGCTTGTGCATCTAACATCAGTTGTTTAATAGTTTCTTTACATCTGAATGCCCTGTACTTTTGTATATTCATCATCATCATCATCATTTATTTATATAGCGCCAGCAAATTCCGTAGCGCTTTACAATTGGGAACAAACATTGATAAGACAATACTGGGTAATACATACAGACAGAGGTAAGAGAACCCTGCTCAAAAGCTTACAATCTATGGGTATTAAATCTAGTTTAATATGTGGATTCCTTGATACTCTAACAAATCCATTAGCCTGTTAAGAAGAATATAGATCGAAAAAAGTTAACCGTTTGAATGCTGGTGTGTGATTTGTTGATACATTTGATTAACAAGCTTAGTGAGCTTGCATTTACATTGTGTAACAGTCTGGAAGTGTGAAGTTAACCCTTTGTTTGCTGGTGTGGGCCTTGTTAGCCTGTGGGTAGCTAGAAGCCTTGTGTGCCAGTATATTGGGGTCCTATGGCCCGTATTCAGTAGGTGGTGGCAAACCTGAAGTGTGTGGGGGTGACAGCTGTTGTGGGGGTCGATTCAGCAGGTCTATAACTGTGCAATCGGTAGAGAGAGAGACTGCGGGCTGGAAACGTGTGTAACCTCATACAGCAAACACTCAAAGTCACAGCAGCTGGGAGCGTGTTCGTGACACATGTATGTCCCTATTTTGCATTAATAAATCCACCCTGAACCAATTTATGCTTGATAGAGCCATGAAATCTCCATAGTGAAACATTAACAGTACAATGGGTCATACAGAATCTCAGTGACTTTCAACATGGCACTCATGTTGAAAATCACGGCAGTCAAATTTCTGCCCTGATAGAGATGTCCCGTCAACTAAGTGCTGTTAATATGAAGTGGAAATGTCTAGGAGAGAAAAAAAAAAAAAAAAAAAAAAAAAGAGCTCGGACAAAGCTGTAGGCAACACAAGCTCACAGAATGAGACCTCCAAGTGCTGAAGCATCTACTGCATAAAAAAATAGTCTGTTCTCTGCAACACTCATTACAGAGTACCAAACTACCTCTGAAAGAACTGTTCAACTGGCTCATCATGGATTGGGTTTCCATGGCTGAACAATTACATACAAGCCTCGGATCACCATGTGCAATGCCAAACAACTGAAGTGATGTAAAGTGCATAGCCATTAGCCAGACCGACTGACAAATCTGGGTTTGGTGGATGCTAGGAGAACACGTCCTACCAGTGTACGTACTGCCAATTATAAAGTTTAGCAGAGGGGGTCTGGGGCTGTTTTTCATGGTTTGGCCTGGGCATCTCCGGTTCCAGTGAAGTAACGAAGCTACAACATACAATGACATTCTAGACAAGGCAACAGTTTCAGCAGTAAAATGCCCCTGTGCACACAAAGGTCAAAAATGGCTTGTAGAGTTTGGTGTGGCAGAGGTTTCATTGCCTGCACAGAGCACTGTCCAACCACATCAAATACCTTTGAATGAATTGCAACTGCTAGACAGGCCTTATTGGCCATCATCAGTGCCCGACGTCACTAATTGTTTTTGTGTCAAACCCCATTGTTAGAACGGCTTTCACTCTCTTGGAAAATGACAAAGTGGGGAACAACACCATATTTAATGTCCATGGTTTTGAAAGTTATGGTTATGTTCAACAAGCACATAGGATAGGATGTTCAGTTGTCCATATACTTTTGGTCTTGTAGGGTATATTGGGTTATGTTACTTGTGTAATTTAAGCAAATCGGTCAAAGATTTAATTTACCATTTGTTTAATATATGTTATTTTAAAATCACAGAGAATAAAAATAAGCAGACTCCACCACACACACACATACACACACATATTGTAGTCCTTTTGTATCTGATCAACATGCATAGAAAAGACTGGCATGTGTAAAAACCCCTCCCCCCAATTTCCAGCAATTGGTTTTACAACAACATGTCTGAGTCATGCATAATCCAACAGTGCAATTTCTGGCTTGAAGATTTGGCACAAGTCCTAGACTGACTAAAAAAAAGAATGTGTTAAATAAAAGTAATGTTTTTCACTCAGGGAACAGCAATAACTGAGAGAAAGAAGATAGTCCCAAAAATCAAATACATGCAAAGCAGGCTTGATTATTGGAATTTAGCACAGAAGTCTGCATTATTACAATAAAAACACATACCTTTAAAATAAAAAAGTGTAAGGGATATGGGTGTAGGAGGAGAACATTAATTTTACAGAAATACTTCAAGTTGTAGATTATGGTATTTCCACAACAGACCACAATCATGCACATGCGACAAATCAAACTTAAAGCTGTCTGTGCATCCACCCAGATCCATTTTCACACTTCAAGCCCGACATGGAGTTAAGAGCAGCAAAAAAAACAAAACAACTCAAAACAAAAACAAAAAAAAAAGGAAGGGGGGCAAATTTGCTCCTGGACTAAGCATGTTGCAATGCAAGGGGGCGAAAGTGCATTTTATTTTTTTTGCTTGTAGGAATACTGCTGCTTTTGCACATAGAACACAAACACTGAAGAGCTTTATTTTTAGACTGCAATTTAGAGTGGAGCTAGAGCATGCCCCTTTCCAGCTCCCAAACCTGTTTACATATTTTAAATTTGTCCAACCTGCAGTGGAATATGATGTGCCAAGGTGCAAATATGGGCATCAGTGTTCTTCCCAGAAAATGTTTACAGCTGGGTGGTGGCAGTTGTAAAATTTTGGAGATTATAGCCCACACCTGCCAGGACTGGTCAGACTGGTGGTCAGTGGTCTAACACACACTGCTGGCTGTAGTGCTCGTATACTGCTTGTTATAATAGGAGAAACAATGGCTTATTCTATTATAATAGGACTCTGTTAGGCTCCAAGAGCTGGGTGGCAAGTAGAAACAGCCAGACGGAGCAACCGATATATAGGTGCTGGGGAGAACACTAGGCATTTTATTTTGCTATCCTCTTACTTCTAAAAGGAGGCCCTTAATCACAGTCTGGAATTCGTTTGGCATTCACACATTCATCTTTAGAGCCCTCCACCCAAAAAGTAAACAACTAGGTTACAAAAATATAAAGTGAAAAAATTGAAAAAAATTCTCCTTTGCAAATGCTTTGGTAGTTATTACAGTGTGACAGGATGGACCGCCTATGCCACCCTGTCTGTTGTTGCTGGGAACCGGCTGGGCTTACTTGCCACTGTTCCCTTTCGTTATCCCAAATGTGCCCTCTAACCGCAGTAGGAAGGGCTTACAAATGCTGCCACCACTGGACTCCTTACCAGCATCTAGTACCTGGTTCCTTCTGGTTAACTGTTACTGCTAGGGTATCCCCCTCGCTGGTACACCTGGGCTGGTACCCTGACCGCTTACTATGGAACAAGGTTGCTGTGGATGGATTCCCCCTGGCCTATCACACTAACCAGAGCTGCTGGGTAGCGGGCAGAGCAGTGTTGTTGGGAAGCTGGGTTCAAACCTTAGACAGCCGGAAACGGATTAGATTTTGAGTCTAATCTGTAGTTCACAGAATTTTCATCATGGAAGACGTTTTCAAGCAGGTCTTCAAAGCAAGTGATGTTTGTTTGCAGTTACATTGGTTGAAGGTACCAGTGATCAGGTCAGGTGGAACAAGAATGAGGATACATTTCAGTGTACAAGCTTTCTTTTTGTACAGTTTGGACACAGCCTCACAGGGTAAGCTAGCCCCCTGAGGTCATAGTTATCTTTAGTATCAGGATATGAAATATGTTTCCCAAACATGGATTTACATGCAATGCAAAGCTAACAATATTTACACTACTCTTATGTGCTGAAACTTTATGCTTGCATTATCTGAAATGCAGCCACAGCAGCCCCCTGCTGGGTATACAGGCTAAACAGGTGTTTGCTAGAGAAGTCTGTTTGCTGAAGTAACAAAGTTACAAATCCAAATAATAACACTTCCACACAAAACACATTCCAATTTAACACGATAAGTGCATTTCAAATTATACATTGGTGCCTGCACCTCTGATTGAAATACATTTCTACAATAAATTATTTCTACATGATCCAGCCACAAAAAAGTTATTTATAAGTGATCCAGTCACATACAGCCATTAGTCTTTTTGGAGAAGTCTGTAAACGGAGTACAGATGGAGCAAAATATGTATGATCCAGCTGTCATCAGGTACTGCAATCAGAAGTTCTCAATATAGCATACATTTTTATTATTTCTTTTGTTGCCCTAATTCCCTTCCAATCACAATGTAGCAATTGGACTCTTGCGGTGAGCTTTTCAACTTTGAGACCAGTTTATATATTGCATCTACTTTCTGCGCAGTCCTATTCCATGCATCACTATGTCAGGGTCTTCCAGAGGAAGTAAACATAATCCACAGAGGGGATACCAGGTAGTACAACTGCTGCACTGTACTGTGAAAGAGCAACTTCGGTAAAATGAAAGAACCCAATTAGATACTTTACAATCCTCACAAATAATGTTGATCCAGATGACTGTATATGTAACTCCGTTGATGCGTTTCCTCACTTGGCAGGGACTTTTTCAAATAAATCTGACGCCACCAAGTCCAGGAGATTTAACTTTATATTCCTCCCCTCCAAAAACACACCCTCAAAATTAAAACCTGAATTAAATCTATATGCAGAATGAGCAAACTCTGCAGACACTTGCATTTTTGCTGCAGTTAGTTGTGGAGATTTCAGGAAAGCAGGAAGCAAGTTCAAGGTCTGAATTTAGTGGATAGTTTCCCCACCACAAAAAATAAATTTTATTTAGCAATATGTAGAAATATATATAACACTTGTCTTTGGTGGCTATAAAGTGGTTTGTTAAAACAAAAAGGTTGTATTGGCTCTACAGGCCTTTACTAGACAATATTTAAATATTTTTTATGTAAAGGTGAATATCTAAAGCAGGGGTGTCCAACCTTTTAGTTTCCCTGGGCCACATTGGAAGGCGACAAGTTGTTTTGGCCCGCACATAAAATACACTAACACTAACGATAGCCGATCATCCAAAAAAAACATAGCTAATGCTCCTTGTTGTTGCTCTGTGCTTCAATGACATGCTAATGGCTGCTGTCAAACATCAAGCGATATTGTTACAACATTTTATGAAGGGCTTCAATACAGCAGTCATTAAGACAGGAAGATAAGGTCCGTGATGCTCCAGGACCAGGTGAGTTTATGCACTAGTCAGCGTCCCTTGAAATAATAAAAAATAAAGAAAAAAAAAACAAGAAAAAAAACCCCTAACTTACCTTTTAATCGGCTTGTTCTCTGATCCTCTTGTTTTGTTTTTTCCATTTCAATGCTGCTGATAGTTCGCGCGGGTGATTCCTATGTGCTGTGCTCCGCAATGGATGTCTGACGTGATGACGTCACGCCCGACATTCACTGCGAGCGCCGCACGGAGGAGACCAGGGAGGGACCGCGTGACCACAAGGTAAGTATTTTCTTATCTTTTTCTGCAGGATTTTTTTTTCTTCATTAACAGCGCTGCCCCCTTGCCACAACCAAAACTACTGCTGGGCCACATTTACAGGCATGCTGGGCCGCATGCGGCCCGCGGGTTGGACAACCCTGATCTAAAGCACTCTATATATATTTAAGTTATGTTCATATGTAGGACCATCACAGGTTCATGTGCTGTGTCTGGCCAAAAGGATTGCAAGATTAGTCTGGCTACATTATCCATTACTGGGTGTTAAGTTTCTTGCCAAAGGGATATTTTTAGTACAGAGATTGTAACCAGTATATTTTTCTACAAAAAATGTACAAAAATTACGGAGTAAACAGAATGTATAACACAACCATTCAACCACATCTCTCAAACACGTGAAAGAGTAGCACTGGTTTGATAGATAACTACTGTACTGCATTCAGCAGCCAATAAAAGTTAAATTTAAATTTAAGCAATAACTGCTCCAATATATAGTGGTCAGTCAACAATAAAGTATTTTGTACCTCCAGCAATGCCTTCCTTACACTGTAAAAAAAAAAAATTCATTATATTTGTATATCATAAGTTTTACTAATCGAAGTTATTTGTAGCTTGTACCTGTCCCAAAGATAAAGAGCTGGAAGGGGTTATATTTGTGTCCTGACGATATCTCAAGTGTTCTTCCCTTTGCGGGAAACGTTGTCATGATGTGTTATTCTAGATTTACATTTTTTGGGGTATGATGAATGAGTGCCCTAATCTAAAATATTGCTGGGCATCATTGTGAAGCTTCATGGGAGAATGAGTATATAAGTAAATACACTAACAAAGACAACCTTGATGGAGACCCCACTTAAATTCCTAGTGTCAGCTCTATAAGAACTTGAACAAGTCACAATATGGTGTATATGCAATCTATTCAATCTTGCAATAGTTAATTAAAAAGCTCTTCTACATCTATTGTGCACTGTAGCTCAAAACAGGCATCAAAACATGATTATTTTTCTCTGGGAGAGGTTTAAAAGCAAATATCATTTGTACAATATTACTACAAATATCTGCTGTTCACATATACATTTAACCATCATACTAAAAATGAGAAAATTAAGGTGGTAGTAATGGTTTTCAAAGTACTATTCTTGATCGATATCTTCCACTTGTGCTCACTGGAATAGACTACAGCAAGCAGTATTTTATTCAGAGGAGAGTAGCACATCTTTCCTGCATAGCTATTGATACTGTAAAAGTCACTAAAATAAGGTATATGAAGGATACATCTAACTGGTGTCCTAGTAAACCACTGAAGGAGTAGGACCCTCAATTGTACTTCAGTGCACAGTTTAGAGAAATCCAGTGAAGTTATTTATTGTAGATCCAGTACTGCAAAAAGTGGAAATTTAAGCAAAAAAAAAAAAAAGTAATAGCTCCTGAAATTATGCTAAACCATCACCAGCAACCCCCTCCATGCATAACTGGAAAATAATCTTCTTGTCTGTATAGGACATAAATATGTGTGCACAAGCTAGTGAGTTGTCCATTCAGCTGCAACAACCTTCCACCTTCTCCTACAAATCAGAATATAGTTTAAAAAAAAACAAAAAAAAAAACCACCCCCCAAAGAACAGCATTTTCCTCCATTGTTCTCCAGTCCTACCCAGCCACATCAGGATGAATTGAGTGTCGTTTACTCAGTAATCTTCAAATTGACAAGTACAGTGTGGAAGAGTAAGGCTAGGTACACACTGAAGAAGTTTCTGACCGACCCGTTATCTCCAACAATTGTACCTACAACTGCAGGTCCGATGAGTCTGCCGATTCATGCGTACACAGACATGATTTACCTTCAGATCTGTGTTCTTCATCTGGTCCTCTAATCTTCAGAGTATACAGCACAATATTCTCTCTTGTCACACTGCTTAAAAAGCCTTGTTAAAGCTAAACACGTGTTCTAACGAATTTCGTTCGCTTCTGTTACTCTGAAACAAAGCATTCTGTCTCAGAACGAACAAATGAATTATTCCTTCTACAGCACACTACATTTATACATTTATTCACCGGGACATTCATCACTGGCATCGTCTGAAAAGAACACGACTCTAAACTCTATGGAGATTGTGAGCATGAGTGCACACACACTACATGATCGGTCGGAAAATATTAAACAATACGACCGACAGGATGGACTGCCTATGCCACCCTGTTTGTTGCTGCTGGGAACCGGCTAGGCTTACTTTGCTGCCGTTCCCATTCATTATTCAGAATACGCCCCTCCTGCCGCAGTAGGAGGAGCCGGCTGCCACCACTGGGCTCCTTTATGGCGCCCAGAACCACGTTCCTTTTGGGCAACAGTCACTGCTGGGGTATCCCCTTGCTGGTACTCCGGACCTCTTACTCTATGGATCAGGGTTACGGTGGATGGATCCCCCTGGCCTATCACACTGACCAGAGCTCCAGGGTAGCAGAAGAGCGGTGGTACTGGAGAGCTGGGTCCAACCTCAGAAGCAGCCAGAGAACGGATTAGATTTGGGGTCTAATCTGCAGGTCACAGGATTACAGCAATATTGAAGAAGTTGTCAAGCAGGGTCTTGAAGCAGCGTGATGCTTATTTGCTCTCACACTGGTTGAAGGTACCACTTGATCAGGTCAGATGGAACATCAGAATGATACATTTCAGTGTACAAGACAGTGCTTTTTATACCGATTTGGACACAGGCTATTTTTAGAATCAGGATGCTATGTGTTTACACAAACATGGATTTACATGCATTGCAAAGCCAACAATATTTACACTTAACTGTGAAATTCTAGAAACGCTGTGATGTTCTGCATCTTGTTTTTAGATACAAGAAATCTAGCAAGTCAAAAGGCCTAATTCACATGAATACTTTCTTCAGACATTTGCAGAATACACATTCCCAAAGAAAGGTACAAACCCCAAACAAGTCATTTCCCCCCATCATGATACACAAAGACTCACTGTATCAGATATATACACATCAGAAATAAGGCATTTCCTTTAGCAAGGTTAAAACAAGAAAAAAAAAAAAAATTCTACCCTGGTCTCAGAAATAAAGATTTCCTATATCAACCAAAACATACACAATATCAAAAATAAGTGCATTGACAATTATATAAATAAGCACCCTGCACTATTTCCTTTAACTAAATTTATACCAAAAGTTATTTATAAGTGATCCAGTCACAACGACCAACCAAATGAAACGATAAATCAGCACTTTCGGACGACTTTAGATCATCATGTCACTATACACACTCATACAATATCTGACCAAATGGTCGGATGTCGGCTGATTAGAGGTTTTTTGTGCAATTAATTAGCCTAAGAGAACTGTGAAACTCAATCAACTGTGGAAATGTACAACTAGAACTTAGTCAAAATGGTCTGGTCCACAAAAAGAACATTTGTGAAAAGATTATGGAATAGATATTAGCAAAATTTTACATAAATTGACAAGAGCCACATCATTACCATACGTGAATCCAATAACCCTTTGAAGTTCCACCTAGCACAAAACCAAGGATCAACATATCACAGTACCCTCACCCGACTGCTATATGGAGGGAAATAAATCACTCAATACTTAATAGAGCACATCACTCTGGTATAACAGATTATGTTTTAACGCACCTACACACCACTGAGTTATTGCAATATAGAAGTAATGTAATATGCGAGAGATGACCACAGTATACTAGTGACGAATTAATTCCTTAACAATCCTGAATAAAATAGTATAATTCAGAAATAGTATTAATGCTCAGAAATTTTGAAAAGCAAACAATCACTACTCAGCAGTTAAGCAGAGACAGGGGTGCTTTGCAATTCACTTGCTACACCTAAAACGGAGTGGGGGGGAAAAAAAACACAATAAACTTGCAACATTCTCAATTTTGTCCTAAGTGAGGCAAGATTAGGGATCTACAGTTGTTCAAATGGTCTGACTGTGTACCATAAAACTTGCTCTGACATTGTGCGGCAGATGACAGTCAACATTTGCTTTTATTAGATGCTTTTATATTGCATCTAAAATTGTGATCTTCTACTCTAGACTAAAAGAAAAACAAAAAAACACTACACTCAAATCCTGACTTAGAGTAGCTGGATGACCAGACATTTCCATGATGTAAATATTAAGGTATGGCAATATATATAGAAATACTGCTGGTTTCTCCGTTAGGGCTAGAACAGTCGTGAGGAGCTCACTATTCAGTAGTTACAATGGTTTCTTTTCAGTTCCCCATAATCCATTTATCTCACTCTACAGTTCTCCCATGAATCTCATTGAAGTAATAGTCCTCTCACAATACAGTAGCATGACCTAGTGGCAAATAAGGGGACATTTGAGATGTGGCTGGGACCAGAAGGAACCAAAAATAACGTAGACTCAGCCCTCCAAATTAACCCACAGTCTGAACAGAGTCAGAATGAAATGTCGCATAAAAGGAAGAAAGAAAAAAGTTTTGAATTTCTAGGAAATATACTACCTTTGTACAGTTATCCTTTTTTCTCCTGTCGGTCCTGTATGCAAGTTCGTTTCATTGTACACCGCACATGCTATATTGTGCTATTCACTGTGTTAGGCAAGTGTATGTTGTATGCTAGTTTGCGTCTAAGTATTGCCTGGTGTATTATATTTCTGTATTTGTTTTATATCGACGTACCCTTGCTGTGCGGCGCCTTGTAAATAAATGCAGAAAAACAAAAGCTTACCTCATGTACCTTATAGCACCACATATAAAAGGGTTATTACAGTAAATTTCCTGTGTTCATCTAAGACATGAGCCAATCACTATTGTAAGAGTAAAAGGAACAGGCCTATCAAAAGAAATAAGATGAAAACTTGCCATGTCTTGGCCAAATTTTTTTAGAAGACAGGAGTTCGCAAGAGTTAAAGAAACCCTTTAGTTGTTGTAGCCGATAAAATCTTACATGAAGAGGTATAAAAAGCTGTGCCTCCCCTGTCTTATACCTCTCTCTATAATATAATTAAATCTACATTAGTTAAATTAGCTGGTGGTGTAGAATATCTTGTAGGATAAAAATCCCAAGATACCAATTTCATAGGTTGTGATCATTCACAGCCAGTGCTGAAAATTCCTAGGGTTTCATCTCACATTCAGTTACTCAGATCAAATTAGCATGGTCCTGACACGTTTCAGACCAGCCCAGAAAATGGCCAGGTTCAGACAGGTCTGAGATGAGGTGAATTTAGAACAAGATTACATAAACACCGTAAAAATTGGGATGGGGGTGAGCATGGGGGTGCTGCTTGCTATAGAAACTATTAACCTTGGCAACACTAGAGTTACTAGATTTTATAGAAGGGACCCCAAGTTTTTCTTATTTTTAAATAAAGTTTAGTTTTAAACGGCTACCGGGTCCTCGCATTGCCCCCTTAATACCGCCAGTGTGACTGTTGGCATTTTAAGGGACGTCAATCACACACTGCCTTTTTAGCTGTCGCCATTTATAGCACTGGTGTCGGTTATATTCCCTATCAGTTTTTATGCGAGTCTGCATTTCCTACAAGTGAATTACAGCGATCGGCATATTAGTGTCGCTGTAACTTGTCGGAATGGTGGTCATCATAAGGATGACTACCACTGTAGGTGACAGTACAATAGAGATTATATTTTCATGTGAAATGCTATCAAGTATCAGTTCGGGCCCTGGTAGATAAACATAAGTCATATGAAAAACAGAAGGAACAGCCACAGTGAAGTCAAATAAATCCCACCCATTAGAATGGCTGCCAATAAATGCAGTCCCATGGGGGACAATTGCATTAGCACCATATGAATGTAATTTAAATGGCACTAGCCTCTACTGTAATGCTATTCTATAATAGAGTTGCTCTTGCCAAAAGTAGCACTTCTATTCACTTAACCAACATCCAAAAAGAATGATGTGCATGCCAAAAATGACAGTCTGCTGTATCTACATACATATTTATTGTGGGTGACATCTACACACATTTTATTTATCTTACCATATGGCAGCACATTGGCACATTTCCCCATGCACAAGCTATAAATTGTTTTGCAAAAATGCTTGACTGGCAACATTATATATTAGGTCAACTTGAACACTATCAAAAATGGAAGCTCCGTCACTGAATTTGTCTATGTCTATCTTAGTCTATGTTTCTTAAGTAACTGCATTAACTCCCATTTGAGGAACAGCTATGGCCATTCGGGAACTGCCAACACACACACACACACACACCACTCCCTTTAAGAGGCTACATCAGAACAATTAGACCATCTCCCAGCACCTATTTCCCAGGTGCTCCACTCGGCTGTTTTTACATGCCACCCAGCTCTTAGAGCCTAACAGAGTCCTTTTATAAAAGAATAAACCATTGTTTCTCCTATTATAACAAACAGTATATGAGCACTACAGTGTGTTAGACCACAAGTTTGACCACTCCTGGCAGATGTGGGCAAAAAGTCCAACATTTTTCTTTATTATTGCCAAGTATAACAACTGCCCCCACCCAACTGCTTCTTAATGCCACCCACTGGCAAAATTTTCTGGGGAGAACTCTGATCTAACAAAAACATAACACTGTTAAGGCATCTAGACAGCCACTTTATTTTGCTGAAAGGACTGGCAAAAAACCTCAGGGAATCTTCTTGTGTGAAAGGGCTAGTAGTGGAAACTAGTAATGATGAACCAAGCCTGTGTAGGTATATGTAGGTAATCATAAATTACTGTAAGCTGTTTTGAAATACCAATTTTAGACACCCCATTGACAACCATTTATATTTAATAATGGTGTTGAAAGCGTCCCTATCGACAAGAGAAAAAAAATCTGTCTTCATGACTGTGGCCACCGCACGAGTGTGGTGGCCATCTTGAAATGTGTATAAAAAAGAATCTGTTTTGTATTACAAAGTTGTTCTTCTCATCTCATCTGACCTGATCACTGGCAGAACAACTAAACATCACTTGCTTCAAAGACCTGCTTGGGAACTTCTCTATGCCGATTCCTGTGACCAAACAGATTAGACCCACCTCTAATCCGTTCCCGGCTGTTCTGAGGTTTGAACCCAGCACCCAGTACCACCATTAACAAGCAGCTCTGGCAAGTGTGATAGGTCAGGGGGATCCATCCACAGCAACCCTCATCCATAGGAAGAGGTCAAGGGTACCAGCCCAGGTACACCAGTAACGGGGTACACGCACAGCATCAGTTACCCAGAAGAAAGCCGGTTCTGGATGCTGGTAAGGAGTCCAGTGGTGGCAGCATTGTAAGTCCCTACTACTGCGGCAGGAGGGCGCACTTGGGATAAAGAAAGGCAACGGTGGCAAAGTAAGCCCAGCCGGTTCCCAGCAGCAACAGACAAGGTGGCATAGGCGATCCATCCTGCCACAATGACTAACCAGGGGTGAAATGACCAGTCCATTGATCCAGTCAAGTCTAATCCTGATTTGTTGGCCGAGTGCTGTCTACCAGCTCTCCCAGTATAGTCAGCCTGCTCACATCACTCACCAGGATTAGTGAAGTGTTTCAAGGTCTTATTTGACTTTATGGCTACTTTGAAAACTTCTGTTGGCACTGTATAAATGTAACACCCCCTCCGATGTGGTTATTGATACATTTTATATTACACCCAATATCCATTTCTATAGCACCCATTATGTTCTTGTTTTACATGACTAGGTCTTTTGTCTGACTGCCGACAAATATCTGAGTTTTTGTTGGTTTGTGTTCCTTTTCTCCATGCTCTTAGAGTACATACAGTGATACAAAACACGGAGGAGCAATTTTCACTGTTCAAGCCAATTTAAATAAGTGATTTTTTTATGCGACAGGCTCACGCCAGGCAAGTTCGAATCTGAAGTGAAGGAGAATCACCTACTTGAAATATAATTTACAACCACTTCTAAAAACTCGGTCCAGCTCCATACGTTTGATGGTAAATAACAAGAAACCAATCTAAGAGGATATCCACAGATCATGAGATTGTTATAAATCCACCATGATGATGATGAGGTTCAAACATCAGACAACCACCATTCTGAGACACCCGAGAAGGCACAGCGGCGTGTGCATTCGATCTTGATATCAGCAAAAATAAACAATGTTGAAGAGAAACACTTGCCAATCACTAAAGATGGTACTTAACCGTTTCTCCAAATTCCAGGTTCAGTAGTTTTGGATATCAGTCCCTCAGTTAGTCCGATGTCATGCAGATTGGTACCAAAAGCTGCTGCTTTTGAAATGAACCCGGGGTTATTAGGAAAATACTCTACACCAACTTGATCACTGTTCAGGCTGTTCGCACGATGCGTTTCTCGGCTCTAGCTCAGCAGTCTCATCACAGGTAAAGCGGTACATTATAAATAGCAATTTTTCACAGTCACATGGTCATAATACGCCAATATTCTACCCGATAGTCACATGATGTCGAACCACCAATCATGTAGGGTTCCGATTCATGAGATGTGATCCACTCACAGCTGATAGTTCGACCGTCAGGGTTATCGTCGTCAAGGTTACCAGGATAAGCAAATCTAAAAGTTGTATTTATTCACTCAAAACATGTATGGCATGCATAACATGGAACAGTAAGGCCCCCAGGTAAAAATACCTTATATTAAGAAATTATAACTTAGTTTATCTCGGACCAAGAAAGGTTTCATGTGTGTATAAAATATATATAAATGATAATCAACAAAAAGGTAACCAACAATTTAAAAAACACATCAAAGTATATGGAAAGGCTCAGATTTCTCAACAATGTTGAAACACACACACATATAATATATATATATATATATATATATATATATATATACATATACACACACACACATATATACACATACATACACTTTAAATATATATTTTTTTTCTCTCAACTCCATATCTAAATGCTTAAAACTGAATACATCAATATAAAATACTAAATAATGCTAATGAAAATAGAAATATAAAAAAAAAAAAAAAGATAAAATACAATATAAGAGCAAATTCTCTATGTGACAACCCAAATAAAAGAGCAAAGGCTCCATAAAGCAACCAAAAAAACAAAGTATATATATATATATATATATATATATATTATATATATATATATATATATATATATATAACATAAATCCCAAAAATCGATACAACACATAAAACAATATATGGATAGGATAATGAAATCACATGGGGAAAAATAAAAACACTAGAATATTGGACATATAAAAGAAAATTCTAAATAAATAAAGCCCTGGCGTGACAATATACCCAACGGTCAATTTCTCAGTTTAAAGAGAAACTGTTTTGATATTAATGATTTCAAAATACATTCTGGTAAATTATATAAATCATTCCAGGAACAAGGCTAGCCAAAGCCTATCCTAGATAAGGCTCTTAATGAAACTGAAAGACTGGATAGATCCAATTTGCTTTTACATTCATCTAAGCATATAGATGCTGATAAATCTCTGGTTTTTGTAACTCAATATAACAGTCTTGGTGGTGAAATCAAATCCATTGTGAGAAAAAAATGCTGCATTATTGGAGTTAGAGGAGTCCATTGCCCCCTAATTAAGAACATTACAATATTCAGGAGATCTAAGAATTTAAAGGAGAGCCTAGCGCCAAGTTTTTTCAGGAATGCGGATCCAGCGTCTACACTCCCTCTCGTAAATTCGAAGGTAGAAAAATGGTTAGGGAGATCAAAAGGTTTTGTTTTGGTTTTTTTTTTTTCTAAGTGTGGTAAACTTAAATGTACTACCTGTACATTTGCTGATCATCGATGTACTGACAACCTAAATTGATTGACAACTTACTGATTTTAGATGTAAAATCTTTCGTATCTGGAGAACGTTTCCTAGTAAGTAAATCCTTGGATTGTCAATCCACTTTTGTTATATATTTGATTAACTGTCAATGTGGAATTCAATATGTAGGCAGCACAATCAGATCTGTGGGTGTACATTTTCAGGGAACATCGTCGGAATATACTGGAAAACATTCGATCTTACCGCGTTTCTAACCATGTTAATCTGTGTTAAGGGGCAATTTGGCAGGTTTGAAGTTTAAGGCTATTGAACAAGTTGGGAACACCTTGAGGGGTGGGGATAAGTTCCACTTGTTATGCAAACGTGAGGCCTATTGGATTTTTAAAATCAGGACATTGACTCCACAGGGTGTCAAGGATACTACAGAGTTGAACAATATTTGACAGACCGGTGTTTACGATTATTATCCTATAGAAAATTTTCAGTGTTGGATTTTTATATTTTTTTGATGGCCTATGATATTTAGATTGCTTTATTTAGGATTTTCTTTTTTATGTCCAATATTCTAGTGTTTTATTATTTTTTTCCCCATGTGGCTTCATTATCCATATATTGTTTTATGCAAGTTTTATCCTTTTTTGGGATTTATGTTATATATACACTTTGGATTTTTTGGTTGCTTTATGGAGCCTTTACTCTTATTTGGGTTGTCACAGACAATTTGCTCTTATATTGTATTATATTAGGTATTTTATATGATTATTAACTTTTATTAGCATTTTATATTGATGTATTCAGTTTAAGTGTTTAGTTAGATACGACATTAATCTATATTCTGTGCTTAATATATTATTTATTGAGATTTAGTCTAATATGCTTTTTTATAATAAATTTTTGTATATACGTATGTTGCAATATTGTTCAGAAATCTGAACCTTTCCATACACTTTTATATGTGTTCTATAAATTGTTGGTTACCTTTTTGTTGTTTATCATTATTTATATATACATGAACCATTTCTTGGTCCGAGATAAACAAAGCTATAATTCCTTAATATAAAAGGTATTGTTACCTGGGAGCCTTACTGTTCCATGTTATGCATGCCACACATTTTTTAGTGATTAATTAATACATCTTTTAGATTTGTTTATCTGGTAACCTTGACGACGACGACAACCCTGACGGTCTATCAGCTGTGAGTGGATCGCATCCCTAACAAGCATGAATGGGAACCCTACAAGATTGGTGGTCTGACATCATTTGACTATCGGGTAGACTATTGGCAGATTATGAGCATGTGACTGAAAGATTGCCATTTATAATGTACCGCTATGCTTCTAATGAAACGGCTGAGTTAGAGCCGAGAAACGCGTCAGGCTGTTAGTGATCAAGTTGGTGTGGAGTACTTTCCTAATAACCCCGGGGTTAATTTCAAAAGCAGCAGCGTTTGGTACCAATCTGCATGACATCGGACTAACTGAGGGCCGGATATCCAAAACTACTGAACCTGGAATTTGGAGAAACGGTTAAGTACCATTTTTAGTGATTGCCAAGTGTTTCTCTTCGACATTGTTTATTTTTGCCGATGTCAAGATCGGATGCACACGCAGCTGTGCCTACTCGGGTGTCTCAGAATGGTGGTTGTCTGATGTTTGAACATCATCATCATCATAGTGGATTTATAACAATCTCATGCTCTGTGGATATCCTCTTAGATTGGTTTCTTGCTATTTACCATCAACCGTATGGCGCTGGACCGAGTTATTTTGATATATATGATTTGTTATTTGTTACCAACTAGGATCCATCCTTCATTTTATTTTTTGCAATTTTCATTGTTTATATTTCGGATATTGTATTAAATGATTTTATTAATTACATACTGTAGTTTTTTTAGTTTAGCACTCTTTTGCCATTTTTCTTCTCAGAGATATACAGATTCCAGAGCCCGCTTTGAGAGCTGCAACTAAACCAACTGTATAAATTGATTAATTTATTATACTTTACCTCAAGGTTAATTAGTGCCCATTCAATTTTTGTATTGTATTTCACTTCTAAAAGAGGTGGCGATTTTGATTAGCCTATTTACGGATTTCTGTGTGGAATAAGCCACGACTTAACACAAAAAGCAGAAACATTTATTTCACTCAAAACCAAAGAAATACATTTATCCCAAGATATTTGTTATGGAAGGAGAAACCTTTGATACATTTTGCGATTGCCATGTTATGGAGAAAACTGCTGTTTTTCATGCATAGACCTCTAAGCGTAAACATGAGCAATCATAGAACTCGGATACATATCCAGGCCAGCACGTAAATCCAGTAATACTTGGATTTCAAAAGACTGGTTGAGTTACATTTGACTTTCCAAGTATTTTGGAGACCATCTTTAAGTGGGAGAATATATGGGTGGATAATTTCAAAATGTATAAATGTTGAAAGTTATAACATGGATGGTATATACATAATATAGAGTTTAATATTTTGAAGAATAACACTGTATTCTAATATGGTCAGTTAAACTATATAAAAAAAAAAAAAAAATATATAGATTGATGGATATTTTATTCTATGTATTTTTAATGTCCTCAAAGATTTTTTATCTTTAGAAGTATTGTTTTCCATATTCATATTGCATGTCACAAATGCCTGAGAAATCTTTTATGTACAATCTGTGTTAATCTACCAAATCATTGATTACCCTAAAGCCCCAAATCAGGAAAGTCCTGGTGTAATTGAATTGACTACAAAGACTGATGCCACCATCTCTAATTCTCCGGTTAATTTTACAGTCCTTCTCTTATCAAGCAAATAGGCCATCACCAGGCATACCTTTCCACACACATTGCAGATCAGACCCCAGATGCACATTGCGATCCACCTGTTGCACAGACCCCCTCTACCCTCAAATACAGACGGTCACCTTGCTGCACAACATCTTCTAGCGACTCAACATGCGCTAAGTTTTCTGGGGTGTTTCAGGATTGAGCAAGCTCTCATTGGTACTGAAGGAAGCTTAGTGCTCATGTCCCAATGACCATGGCATGATGCAGCGATAGGGCAGGTAACTGCAAATATTGGTTTTCAAAGTTTGCTGCTTCAGTGTTTTTAGACCTTTTTGTCAGATGTTGCTATGGTATACTGAAGTAAAACTACAAGCATTTCATAAGTGTCAATGTAATGGTCAATAAAAGCCTTTAAGTTTATGCAAAGAATCAATATTTGCAGTGTTGACCCTTCTCTTTGAAGACCTCTGCAATTCGTCCTGGCATGCTGTCAATCAACTTCTGGGCCACATATTACTGACGGATGCCCATTCTTGCCTAATCAATGCTTGGAATTTGTCAGAATTTGTGGATTTTTGTTTGTCAGGATTGACCACAAGTTCTCAATGGGATTAAGGTCTGGGGAGTTTCTGGCCATGGACCCAAAATTTGGATGTTTTGAGCCCCGAGCCACTTAGTTATTTTTGTCTTATAGCAAGGTGCTCCATCATGCTGGAAAAGACATTGTTCATCACCAAACTGTTCTTGGATGGTTGGGGGAAGTTTCTCTTGAAGGATGTTTTTGTACCATTCTTTATTCATGGCTGTGCTCGGAGGCAAAATTGTGAGCGAGCCCACACCCTTGGCTGAGAAGCATCCCCACACATGAATGGTCTTCGGATGCTTTACTGTTGGCATGACACAGAACGGATGTTAGCGCTCACCATTCCTTCCACGGACAAGCATTTTTCCTGATGCCCCAAACATTCTGAAAGGGGATTCATCAGAAAGAGTGACTTTACCCCAGTCCTCAACAGCCCAATCCCTGTATCTTATGCAGAATATCAGTCTGTACCTGATGTTTTTCTGGAGAAGTGGCTTCGTTGCTGGCCTTCTTGACACAAGGCCATCCTCAAAAAGTCTTCGCCTCACTGTGCGTGCAGATGCACTCACACCTGCCTGCTGCCATTCCTGAGCAAGTTCTGCACTGGTAGTGCCCTGATGCCACAGCTGAATCCATTTTAAGAGACAGATCTGGCACTTGCTGGACATTCTTGGGTGCCCTGAAGCCTTCACAACTATTGAACCGCTTTCCTTGAAGTTCTTGATGATCCGATAAATAGTTGATTTAGGTGCAATCTTACTAGCAGCAATATCTTTGCCTGTGAAGCCCTTTTTGTGCAAAGCAATGATGACTGCACATGTTTCCTTGCAGGTAAACATGGTTGAGAGTGTAAGAACACTGATTTCAAGCTCCACCCTACTTTTAAAGCTTCCAGTCTGTTATTCTAACTCAATCAGCATGACAGCAAGATGTCCAGCCTTGTACTCATCAACACTCACTTGTGAGAACAAGGGAATCACCTACCTGATGTCAGCTGGTCCTTTTGTGGCAGGGCTAAAATGCAGTGGAAATGTTTTTGGGATAAGGTTCATTGTCATGGCAAAGAGGGACTTTGAAACTAATTGCAATTCATCTGATCACTCTTCATGACATTCTGGAGTATATGCAAATTGCCATCTTAAAAACTGAGGCAGCAGACTTTGTGAAAAATAATGTGCGTGTCACTCAAAACTTTTGGCCATGACTGTTTATTCCTGATAGGATGGACATCACTTGTGAGTCTAATTAAATCACAGCTGCGACATATTCATTATAAAAAAAAAAGTATAGCATTAAATAGTCCTAATTAAAAACACCAATAGCTGATGCAGGGAAAGGCACATGGAGGTACATAATATGTGTTATTGTTTAATCCATACTATTTCACAAAATGCTTAGTACAGAAATAAGGCTGAAATGCATGTGTAGAATTCTGGAAAATAGGTAGAAGTTTTCCTAAAGTGTACAGCAACTTTAAATACTACAAATTTTGGGACACTTATTGCAAAACAGAACAAATTGTTTGATAATCCATTTGTTTTTTTTTTTTTTTAATATATTTATTTTTAAGAATGCTTTCTCATGAAAACATTCAAACATTCTGGTTCAATGGAAAAGTACTTTAAAAACAAATAGAAATTGGCTTCATAAACCACCACAATACTAGCATGTGTTCCAAAGTAAGATAGCATTTTCAAGAGAGATAAGAGCAACAATCTCATGGAGGATAATATAAATATTTAATAAAATTAATGATGGGGGCCATAAGAACAATGTTGGCATTTATCATTTGCTGCCCCCCCCCCCCCCCTCCCACTTCAAACTGCTCTTAATGATGTACGTTTACAAAACTACCATAGCAACAACATTTACATAGCATATGATGTAGAGCGAGATTTTTGAATACCCCTCTGAGTTCTGTCTGCACACCGACACCCTCCGCCAAAACAAACATTAAGAGTGGTGTAGCAAACGAATGTCCGTTAGCCGTTTGTTTTCGAAACAGAGCTTTGGAAAAGGAAAATAGGATAGCTAAGAAAAGTGGATGCATGCTCAATAAAAAAAAACTTAACTTACTAAAAAGACTAATTAAAAAAATAAAATATAAATCTAAGTGGGATTGCTGCATTAAGTTGCAAACAATAAGATATAGAAAATCTTCCTTTGCAACTACAGAAATTAATCCCTCTTGATTGAAAAGGAAAGAGATGGGGGACAAAAGAAAGAAAGAAAAGAAATAGGGGGAGATTCATTTAGCCGCAAGGTTCCATGGTACCCCTCACTTGTGTCGGCAATGATCTCGTTTTGCAAATAATTAGCAATCTTAGTACCCTACCTATCGTAATCAACGCAGAAACATAATGTGCCTGGCTACTATGGAGCATCATGGATAATAGAATTGCACCCATTAGGTGGAAGCATCCATTTTTGTGTGGTGAACAATTATGCTGCCTATCAGGCTGTTGGGAACCAGTTACCTCACCGTGGTTCTCCATACCTAGTATTTTTGAAGCACTTGATACAAGTAAATTAATGCACTACATTCTCATTACTACATTAGCTTAGTAAATGGTATTGAACTTCATTACAGATATTTAGTAAAAATAACCACCACCCCCCGCAGGAAAAAAAACCGGGATATATAATGTGCAAAGGAATGGCAACTGCACGCTGCTATACACATCCACAAACCTGTCAGGCTGTCAACTGTGATGAATGGTTGCTGACCACAGCAATTATTCTTGTGAAGTGCACATGTGCTTATAGAACTACCAGGAGCGCACATGCGTCTGGAACTTACATTAGCGCACAATTAAAAAACAAAATGTAACGCAACTTTGTTTAACTGGTCACTGGCATGTACGTTCGCTCCAGTTAGAGCAAAGAACAGCTGCAATTGTGTCTCTTAAGGTCTATTCTGGTCTACTGGATAACACCGAAATAAGATAGACATATACAGACATACAATAGGTGCCAAAATAAACATCTTTTAGTTTTCACAGCTAAATGCACCTCTACGTATTCCATGTTATTTAATACAACTAGAACGTTAAGTTTAGTTATCCTTTAGCCTATATTCAACACATGCACTTGGAAAGATTCCTCCTCCCTTAGAAGCATTTTGTATGCTTCAGTTTTACTTATATACACCTCATTGCATTGGTTAGTGCATGAAAATCAGATTATGCTACATAAAATCTTAAACAATCAAAACTACTCAAACTTTAGTTACCTGTTTTACTTATATGTCAGCATTGTTAAATGCATGTACTGTATTTATGAACAAACACTAGGATAGTAAGTTCCATTTTCCAAAGAATCATATCCAGGAAAAGTCCTTATGGTCTTTTCATCAACTTTTAGATAAATTGTTGGGTAAAACCAAGCAGTTGCTGAGATTATTACTATGCCTTATAAACATGACAAAGCAGCTATCAGTAATGCAAATACTGTAGAAAACCCTTATTGAGCATGATATATTACTAGGTGAGAGCGTTTGTAAAAGCGTAGGTAGCATTCTGTCTCTGCACAAGAATGCATTATGCTCTGATTATCCAGCGTTCGGAGCATAAACTCAAAGGGCTTCTATGTAAATCTCCACTGAGTGGGACAGTATACGTTTCACCACTTTCAGGACTAATTGAGAACATACCAAACATTTTTAAGTCCAAAGTCCACAGATTGACAGCACACCTTTGCAGGGGCAACAATAAAAATAAACTTGTTTAGATTGAAAACTTGCGAACAGGGCCCTCTTACCTTTGTATTTCCCAGTATTGTTTTATTACCGTTTGTTCCCAATTGTAAATACGCAATGAAGTGTGCACGTCCTGGAGGAGATATGGCTATGCAGTGGGTGTGGTCACATCACATAGGGAACAAGCCATATCCCTCCAATGCAACACTTCAGTTCCATGTAAACAGATTTGCAAAGCTTCACTCTTGAAGGGTCATATCTCCCTACCCACCTATACAGTGCCAACCTATTAGGCAACAGTTCAGTTGAGCCTACAGTATAAACCCTAGGTTCCCAAACGTGCCGTGGACAGGAAGAAGAGGAAGGAAAAATGAAAAAACTACTTACCAATCCGGCAGCGCCCAGGACCCAGCATCCTCCTCCTTCCTCACTGAATGCTGGGCGTGACGTCACGCTCGGCATTTAGTGAGAAACGAGGAGGATGCTGGGTCCAGGGCGCCGCCGGATTGGTAAGTAGTTTTTTTCTTCCTGTCCACGGCAGGTGCACAGCGAAGGGCAGAGGCTGGGGGCAGAGGCTGGGGGCACAGCGAGGGGCAGAGGCTGAGGGGACAGAGCAGGCGTGTATGGATGCAGGGGGGCACCGCGTGTGTGGATGCAGGGGGGCACCGCGTGTGTGGATGCAGGGGGGCACCGCGTGTGTGGATGCAGGGGGGCACCGCGTGTGTGGATGCAGGGGGGCACCGCGTGTGTGGATGCAGGGGGGCACCGCGTGTGTGGATGCAGGGGGGCACCGCGTGTGTTAGCTGTAAATTATTCTTTGACAGAAATATAATGGAAAAAAATATACATAAATAAATTATTTTCCCTTGGATTTGTGTATTATTTTTGTATACAACTAAATAAGTATTTCTGTCCTGACCTAAATATTTATTACGTCTTTTTGACTACTTCTAAAACGGGACTGCTCGGCAATTATTTTGGAAGGGTACCTTGAAAAATTTTTGGAGACTCTAAGGGTGCCGCGAACTGCAAAAGTTTGGGAACCACTGGTATAAACTACCCAAAAAAAATTCCACTATGGTTTTGGACTACAAACTGACAAACTCTACATAATCATTGTGACTGGATCACTATTAAATAACATTTGGTAAAAATGTATTTAAAGCAAATAGCGCAGGGCACTTATTTATGTAATTGCACATGCACTTATTTTTTGATATTGTGTATTTTGTGAGATAGGGAATCGTTATCTCCGAGACCAGGGGGAAGAAATTTGTCTCTTGTTTAACCTTACTATAGGATATGCCTATTTCTGATGTATATATCCGATACAATGAGCCTTTGTTTACAAAGCCTCTTGTGTATTGTGATGTGGGAAACTAGCTTGTGTTTGGGTTTTGTTGTTCTGTGTGAATATGTATTTCGAACGGTCTGATGAAAGGCCACATGTTAATTAGATCTTTTGATGTGTGAATGTCCAACATTGAAGGCTGGAACTTTAAATTAAGACTGGCTCCTGGATTTTTTTGCATCTGAAAACCAGGTGTAGGACATCACAGCGTTTCTAGAATGTCACAGACAAATGTGAATATCGTTAGCTTTGCAATGCATGTTAAGTTTTGTTAAGCAGGGTAACATCCTGATTCTAAAAACACACTTTCTGGGGCATATTCAATTGTCCGCGGAATTGCCAAAAATCCTGCGGTTCGCGCAGGATTACCGTTATTACGGTAATCCTGTGCGAAAAAACGTTAATACGGTAATTTACTCGCTGGATTTCAGCTCGCAGCTCAGGGCGCTGCGAGCTGAAATCCAGTGAGAGATTACCATATTAACGGTAATAGTTTTTCTGTGCTTGAACCCGCGGACAATTGAATACCCCCCTCTGAACTGTATAAAAGATGAGCTGTGTGAGCATGTAAGCGTTCTTCTGATTTCAACATCTGACTTGATCACTGATACCTCTAATCAGTGAGAGCAAATAAACATCTTGCTTCAAAGACCTGCTTGGAAACATCTTCAATATTGCTGTATTCCTGCGATCTACAGATTAGACCCTAAATCTAATCCGTTCTCCGGCTGTCTCTGAGGTTTGGACCAAAGCGTTTCCAGTACCACCGCTCTGCCTGCTACCCAGCAGCCCTGGTCAATATGATGGGCCAGGGGGCATCCATTCACAGCAATCCGGATCCATAGTAAGAGGTCTGGAGTTACCAGCCCAGGTACACCAGCAACGAGACACGCTAGCAGCGTCAGTGACTCAGAAGGAACGTGTTTCTGAGTGCCATAGAAGGAGCTCAGTGGTGGCAGCAGGCCCCTCCCACTGCAGCAGAGGGGGCATATTTGTAATAACAAAAAAGGACGGTGGCAAAGTAAGCCCAGCCAGTTCCCAGCAACTTTAGGGTGGCATAGGCGGTCCATCCTGTCACAATCATCATCTATTTATATAGTGCCAGCAGATTCCATAGCGCTTTACAATTGGAAACAAACAGTAATAAAACAATACTGGGCAATACATACATAGAGTTAAGACCCTGCTCGCAAGCTTACAATCTATGAGACAATGGTTTAATACACAAGGGTAAGTGCTACATCATATTGAATATTTGTGCAGCTAGAATGCAAAGGTTACAATTTAGTGGGCTGTATGCTTGGCCACATCTATGTTGGTCAGAGTTGTCTTGGGTTAGCTGTGTAGAGGGTGGTAATATGGTAACCTAGGGAGATTACGAGGATGGTAGGAGGCATATTATAAGCTTGTCTGAAGAGGTGGGTTTTCAAAGAATGCTTGAAGGTTTGAAGACTAGAGGAAAGTCTTGTGGTGCGAAGTAGTGAATTCCATAAAGTGGGTGCAGTCCGAAAAAAGTCCTGTAACCGGGAATGGGAGGAAGTGATGAGTGGTAGAGAGACGCAGACCTTGTGCAGAATGGAGGCGTTGAGTTGGGAGATATTTTGAGACAAGTGAGGAGATGTATATTGGTGCAATTTTGTTGATGGTCTTGTATGTTATTAGAAGAATTTTATATTGGATTCGTTGAAAAAACAGGCAACCAATGTAGAGACTGAGTGACTCAGCATATGTAAAATGATTTGCAAGGAAAATCAATCTAGCTACTGCGTGCAAAATAAATTGTAGGGGCTCGAGTCGGATTTTGGGAAGGTCAGTAAATAAAGAATTACAATAGCCGATGCGGGAAAGGAGTGCATAAATTAAAAGTTTTTGCAGTGTCTTGTGTGAGATATGTACATATTCTGGAAATATTTTTTAGATGTATACAGCATGATGTAAATATAGTTGATTTGGGGAACAAAGGATAGTTGCGAGTCAAGGATTACACTTAGGCTGGGAGCTTGCAAGGTGGGATTTATGGTCATGTTGTCAACAGAAATAGAAAGGTCAGACAGTAGGCTTCTATTGTTGGGTGGGAATATTATGCTGTTTTTGAAAGGTTGAGTTTTATTTGGCGAGAGGACAATAAAGATGAAATGGCAGAAAGACAGTCAGTAATGCAAGACAACACAGATGGTGAGGTCAGGAGAGGATAGATAAATTTGTGTATCATCCGCATAGAGATACTGAAAACCAAAGGAGTTTATTAGTTTTCCAAGGGAAGTGGTGTAGATAGAGAATAGCAGAGGACCTAAGACAGACTTCTGGTACTCCAACTGATAAAGGAAGCGGAGTGAAGGTTGTTCCAGAGAAATTAACTCTGAAAGAGCAATTCGATACGTAGGATGAGAACCAGGATGGGACACTGTCTTGAAGACCTAGGGATTGTAGCATCTGTATGAGGGGAGTGGTCAACAGTGTCGAATGCAGCAGAGATCCAGGAGAATTAGAAGAGTAATTGGCTTTAGTTTTAGCTGTGATCAGATCATTGGCAACCTTGGTCAGCGCAGGCTGTGGAGTGTTGAGAGCGAAAGCCTGAATGAAGAGTATCAAAAAGGTTGTGTGAGGCGAATTTAGGCAATTCGCTCGAGAAGTTTGGAGGAGCATAAGAGCTGAGAGATGGGGCAGTAATTTGAGAGAGCTTAGGTCAGAATTTTTTTAAGAGTAGTAGTAATCGCTACGAACTTGAACAGTGATGGAAAGATACCAGTAGAGATATAGATAACAGATTTTAGTTAGAGGTGGAATAAGCACAGGAGACAGGGACCTACCAATTTGTGAGGGAATGGGATCAAGAGAACAGGAGGTAGAGTAGGAAGACAAGAGTAGAAACTTCCTCTACATTTGTCAGATCAAATCAAGAGGGTGTCAGAGGATGCTGGGACGGAATGGAGTCGATTACTAGTCGAGGGAGATACCACCATTTCAAGTCTGATCTTATCAATCTTGTCCTTGAAATAGGAAGCAAGATCCTGGGCACTGACAGCAGTCAGAAGGTTTGGGGTGGGAGGATTGAGAAGAGATTTAAATGTGTTAAAAATGAGTTTGGGTTAGAAGCCTGAGCATAGATGAGATATTGGAAGTATGTTTGTTTAGCAGTGTCCTGAACATTTCGATAGGAGTTTTTAGATAGCACAAAGTGTCTATTGAGTTTATACAGGTCTCTTTATCTCTTTATTAGTTTGTAATCACTGATATAGTTCCTAATATATTATGCATCTATTAATTATTAATGTACAGATAATATTCAGTCAGTCATTCACATCAGTTCCTGACCCATTGGAGCTTAGCATATAAGTTACACACTAAATTCCTTAATCAAACACACACAGTACAGTCCATTTTGTCAGAAGCCAAGACTGTGGGAGAACCTGGAGGAAATCCACGTATACATTGGGGAAAAACATACAAATGCCACACAGTGCCCTGGTTGGATTCAAACCCATGACCTCAACTCTGAGGCAGCAATAACAGACATAACCAATACATGTCGGCCAAACTAAAGATAATGGAAAAAAGGTTTCAATAATGCATGCATCGTTTTAGGTTTATTGACAATGTATACTTTTTTTTGCAGATGTGTCACAGTTAAGCTGGGTACACACTACAGAATATGACCACAGATGCCATTTCTGTAATGATATTACCAATGACTGAAAGTTCCGATCAGAATTTAGATTTGTGTACACACCTATCTGATTTACCTTCAAATCTAAACTTCATCTCTCAACCATCTGCTGAAAATATCGTGACTCTGCACGCTCTATAGAGATCGACCTAAGCTGCTGGTCATGAGTGCAAACACTTCCACATTTGCCCGACATCGTTCCATCGTTAATAGGGATTTTTATTCAGTTTATAAAATCAAACAATATGCTGTGCTTTGGTACAATAAAACATGATTGTGGAAGTGTACATACTAATGCAATATCAGTCCTAACAATCGTTTATCGTGTGATTGGCACAATAATTGGTTGAAAACCTTGTAGTGTGTACCCAGCTTTACTTGTTCAGACTGCACAGATTTACACTATTCACTTTAGTCAATAATGTACTCATCACAGCACTAAGTGATGGGGTGTCCAATATATTATAAATCTTTATATATAGCCACACCATTTAAGCCGCCTGTCTAATATTGCGTAGGTTCCCCTCGTGTCACCAGAACAACTGACTCATCAAGGCACGGACTTCACAAGACCTTTGAAGGTGTGCTGTGGTATCTGGCACCAAGACATTAACAGGAGACCCTGTACGTTGCGAGGTGGGGCCTCCAGGGCTCAGACTTGTTTTTCCAGCACATCCCACAGATACTCAATCAGATTGAAATCTGGGATATTTGAGGCCAAGTCGACACCTTGATCTCTATCCTGTTTCTAAAACCATTCCTTATCTGTAAGGAGTTTGTTCTCCCCGTGTTTGCGTGGGTTTCCTCTGGGTGCTCCGGTTTCCTCCCACACTCCAAAAACATACTGGTAGGTTAATTGGCTACTAACAAATTGACCCTAGTCTGTGTGTGTGTTAGGGAATTTAGACTGTAAGCGCCAATGGGGCAGGGACTGATGTGAATGAGTTCTCTGTACAGCGCTGCGGAAATATTGGTGCTATATAAATAAATGGTGATGATTCCTGAAATTTTTTTGCAGTGTGCATTATCCTGCAATAATAAAAAAAATATTTTTTGCTACACATTAGTACAAATTGCTAAAATAGTTAATGTGGGCTATGATAGAAAGGTGTCAGAACACACAGTGCATTGCAGCTTGCTTGCCTGATGAAGGGGCCTCTGTGCTCTGGAAGCTAGCAAATATCTTTATTAGCTAATCAAAAAATATATTGTATCACTCCTATAAATACTTTTGTCTGTTTTGACACGAAAGTATTTAACATCATAGCAATTTGTACTAAAATAGCTCTTCTGTGGGATTTAGCCAGACGGGCTAGCATTCTCTCCCCACACACAATCAATAATCTTTGGGCAACCATGACCTGTCTCCGATTCACTGGTTGACTTTCCTTGGACCAGTTTTGGTGCATACTAGGAACACCCCACAAGACCTGCCGTTTTGGAGATGCTCTGACCCAGATGTCTATAGTCATCACAATTTTTCAAAATCACTCACATCCATGCCCATTTTTCTTGCTTCCAACATATCAACTGAAAGAACTGACTGTTCACTTGCTGCCTAATATATCCCATCCCTTGACAAGGGCCATTGTAATGAGATAATCAATGCTAGTCATCTCAATTGACAGTGGTTTTAATGTTGTGGCTGATCGGTGTATACAACTGTAGCTCAGTTATATACTTTATGGCATATGGGATTCTGCAGGCATTAAAGCTATGAATAAAATAAATAGGTATAAACACATGCATTTAAGTATTAAACCAGTCATACATACCGGCATTACAAGTTTTCACTTCGATAAAGTATCTGCACTAAACATACATACATTAAGAAAGTTTGCAAAGTGTTAACAAGCTAGTGTTCAGAAATGAAGGTGTAACTTCAAATAATTTTGACAACAGTTTTGCTACCAACTCCTTTCCATTGCTGCCTAAATGCTGAGAAGCAAATCAATAGATCTGATAAGCAGTTTTCTTTAATCGACCGATATGTACTGTTTATATGCATACTGCACAAGTGCAGATACATGTATGTAGATTTGAAATACACCCACTCATTGGTGAAGACAAAATATCAATAGATTTTTGTTAAAGGAAAAAAAAAAGGGACATCCTACATCTGCTACTAGCAGTGTGGGTCCTAATACTTAAAAATATTGATCTGTTATCTTGTTGCTGACAACTGAGGTGCTGTAAAGAAAGCGTTAAAGACATGTAGGAGCATTTATAGAAAAAAAAGAGAAAAAAAAAAGCACAAAACTTGTTCCTACAGGGCAAAGGAGGTACTACAGAAATTACATATAAAAGGCAGGCTGTGGCCCTTTCTACTGTCAAATGGGCAGCTATCTTACAGAGCTATTGGCAGATAGGTTAAACAAGTTAGTTGTCACAGAGAGGCCAATGATTTACTAAGAGTTTATACAAGTCTCTGACAAGCCATATACGGTGTAGAAAGAAAGCATTTGGTAGGACTCATACTCATGTAAGACACCATATTAGGGGGGGGGGTCAAGCTACCTATATCGTGTAGCTATTAACAGATGTGCAAAGAGGTCAATATAGTTAGGACCCAGGAATCATGACTCTGATTAGCCAGAAGTTATAGGCAGAGAATGGTCACCCAACAGTGGTCAGGAAACAAGTTATGGTTCAAAACTAACGTGAGGGCTGAACAGGTCAGCGCAGAGTGGGGCTGGAATGTGAGGATTAAAGCGCCGCCTTATAAGGAGGTCATCCAACTCTTGTAGGCAATTCATAGGGACAAACTAAACAGGGCCCTGGCTACATTCGAGGCTGGAGAAGCAGACAACATGGAAATATGCCCCATATATTGCCCCTCACTAGCAGTGCAAGAGTTAAAAAGCCCGGGCAGTAAGAGGAACCCCCCCCAAGGAGGTCACCCAACTCCTGCTCGCCTTCTGGCTCTCTGCCCATTGTACCTGGCTGTTCTGGTAGCTCTCAAAGGCCCTCAGGGCGCTGTCGGTGAGCTTGACGTGGAAGACGGACACCCTCCCTCCGACCCTCCCGCAGGACAACCCGTAACTCCGTTCCTCCTGCAGCGCCGCCATCTTAACAACACCATTCCCACAGTCGCCGCTGCTCGCCCTGCTCCCCACTTACTGGCCACGCCCCCTCATTACATTATTAAATAGGTCCCACCATTGGCTAACGGTGTTGTCACATTTCTGATTTTGCCAATACTTTGCTACTCTGGCAGAAAGAGGGCGTGGCTTACTGCTTTATTGGTAGGAAGTGAATGACGACAATACCGTATTTATTCAGGAAGGTTTGCCTGGCGCTAATTGGCTATAGTGTAAGCGGAAAAGGGCGTAGCTTAATTAGCTCCGTTTATAACAGTGAAAGCCGATCTGCGTTACACAGATGATTGGCAGGCAGAAAGTCAGCTGTGTACTCCGCCCTCAGCAGATCCTCGATAGTAATTGGCACTCTCAGAATGGGGCGTGTCTTATTTTATGAGCGTAATCGAAAGGATGGTATCTGAGGATAGGCGGGGTTATGCAAATTAAAGCATGGGAAGTCTGACAGACAAGATATCAGCTGGCTTTAAAGTAATATAGTCTGTTCAGGATAACATGGAAAAACCACTCTTTTATGCAACTGTTTCATATGTGAGGACATTTAAGACCTTCATTAACAGGCTATTGCTGATGCACTCATTTATTTATATAGCTCCACCAATTGCGCAGCACTGTACAGAGAATATTTGTCATTCACATCATTACCTTGGAGAACACATATGCACAGTTGGCACATGATGTTTTGTTGCACACATTGCCAGCCATTATGGTAGGAATCTCTGCTCATTTTTCTGCCCACATGTGCTACAACATCGGTGCAATGTGGCTCCATGGACACATTGCTTTGAACTGAAATTCTCCCACAAACCAGGGTTACTTTGTCAGCAGCAAATTAACCTACTAGTATATTTTAACCCACTCAAACATTGGGGGGGGGGGGAAAGGGGGGGGGGAGGGGGAGAGAAGACATACAAACTCAACACCAATAAGGCCCTGGTTAGGAATCAAAGTCATGACACAAGTGCTGCAGTGGAGTCTGCAGCTACTGTGAGCACTGTCTCCCATTTGGCTTATGGTGCAATACTCATAAGTTCATCTGAAAACACGTTATTTAGAATAAAAAAGAACATTGGGGAGGGGAGTGACACTGTTTCTGCTTTTATAGGTTGAAAACCAACCTCTGTCATTTCAGTCATCAAGCGTTCACCAGGTTATTCACCAATGGACCTGATTGTGGAAGACATACTTTAAAGATGGAGAACATATATACATATATATATATGTGTGTGTGTGTGTGTGTGTGTGTGTGTGTGCGTGTGTGTGTGTGTGTGTCAAACATTGTCAGTGTGGTAAGAGGCAGTTACAGATACCCTTAGCTGTACTGGGATGTGTTATGTGTATGCTTGCTAAGAATACTCATCCATTCATAGCTTTGGAGCACTGTCTGGAATCCCTTGATGTCATATAGATTGATGCCTGGAGTTGTGTTGCACAAAAGCCAAAGGTCTGCAATATCATATATTTGTGGCATGAAAGTTGAGTAAAATATAATTAAGGATTATATTAAATACCATAAAATGACAATATAAAATGTAATAATACAGCAATATAAATAAGCAAACTGTGTCTTTAGTGGTCCCTGTATTATCAAACACACTTCGCCACTGGTATAGGATATATCTTTTGCAAAAAGAATCCACTGAGGAAGCCATATAGTAGTTGTGAAAAACATTACTATACTTTATATTGTCTTTTTAGTATATTTAATAACATCTTTATTTATATTTTTTACTTTTTATCTTGTACTGTACACATTATTCATTTTATTTTTCCATCTCATCTCCCTCATCCATTTATTGTACCATATACATATCCTTCTCATCAGGGAAGGACTGCTAAATTTTAGCCTGGGGAGCAAGACTAAAATCAGCAGCCTATTAGGAACATTTTAAAGGACAAAAATGCAGGTGGCCCAGTGACACAGCCCAAAGTAGCCCACTATGGGACTGGCCTGGGGAGACATATGCCCAGGTGCCTGTCCCTGCTTCTCATCTAATCTAAAAAACCTAATACTTCCACAATCTTCATTATATTTTAATTCCTGCACTAACCAATATTTGTGTTCACAGTAGCTATACCAAGAGGATTATACTTAATAGGGTTTCCCTTCTACCCTTCTTTCCCACGCTCGTTTTTCACAAGTGTTGCTTTAAGATTTTTATTCTTCTGTACTTTTCCCTTATATTTTCTTCTGTCCACTTTTCGATTTCACCTTGAGTTCTACTAGTTTTATTACATACACTTTCTACAGCTCTCCTAACATCCTTGGTCCTGCGCCTCCTAGCCCTCTGCTCCTGGTCCTAGACAATGAAAACTATAAACGACTAACTCAGATGAAACACCTCTCCAGATGTAATCTTCAGGACATCAAGGGACTCCTCACATCGCACCACTGCTATGTACAAATAACTGTCCATGTGGTCTGGACAATTTTTTTTTTTAGGTGATCTCTGGCATGATTTCCTGGTTCATTTAAACAGTGTACTCATGTGATCTCTCACATCACTTCCTAGTTTGTCATGCGATTCCTGTCACATGACAAGCCCTCTCAGCTATTTAAACCCCACTCTGTGCAGTAATTACTGCCAGATTGTCAGGTCTCAACTACTCTAGTTTTCACTGCAGCTTAACAATGGTTGTGAATGGACTTCGTTTGACTATTGATTTGAACCTGTGTCACCAGCTTTCGCTTGTCTCTCATTTGGAACCTGCACTTGTGACCGTGATCTTTGGTTTGCTACACACACTGATTTTGGCTACTGATTTGACACCTTCCTCCTGCCATCTTTTACCAGCTAGTCATAGGCATGTCATGCAGTTAGAGGACTGCGGGCTTCTGGCAGCAAAGTCCACACCACCTTGCAGTGGTTTCTGATGAGACCGGGTGGTCTGTTAAACTTTGTGCCTGGACATTGCCAGTGCCAATGCGGACTACCGGAAAAGCCTAATGTGTGACACTGGTCTTCAAAAGGCACCCACACAAGGAGGCAATCGACTTTGACATGTCGCTAGCCCCAGACCGCCAACTGAGTAAGGATGGACCAAACCCAGAGAGTGATAAACAGACATGACAAGAGGTCAGGGTAAGCAAGTCACACGAGCCAAAAATCAAGGGTCAAAGATAAGCAGGAAAGTTAATCCATAATGGAAAAAGGACAGGTGGCAGAATAGGATGGTCAGAAGCAAGCCAAGTCAGAAATTGTATTAAGATGACAAATCAGAGGGCCACACTATAGATGTTTACTGTAACTGTCACACAAGCCCTGCAGCATGAACTGTGCAGGCCTTTTAAGTCTGGCACCTGCTGTCTTCAGTAGGTATGACCTTAAATGCAGCAGCACTCAGAGGAAAGAGAAAGTGCTCAGCTAGGCAGACATTGGGGCCAAAAGTACTGATGATCCTGCATCAAGAGCACTCGGGAACAAGAAGCCACTGTATCTGTATTTTTTCTAACCATGTTGTTGATTACAAATGCTATAAATATATTCTAACTATGCACAAACGTGTAGCTGCTAAGAGATAATTCCATGCCGCCCCCCCCCCCCACAAAAAAAAATATGCAAATGAGACAAAGTAAAATAGTAAAATTTCAAAGTAAACTGTGTTCTTTGGATCCTCCATTTCAGCCTGTGCCCAGATGTCTCTAATTTTCAGTGGCTTTTTTTTTTCCCCGAACTTGGTAGGAAGCTTGTCATGTTACTTACTGTGTTGGACTTCAGGTTGTCTGTCCCCCTTTTGCCCTTTGTGCAAAATAAATTTATACTTTGCATTATTCACTGCCTAAGCTTGTCTTTTTAGCTCTAAATCTTGTTATTTCTTTCAGCAAGATATGTGCATTTCTTACTAGTTACATTTCACAAATATAGATGGCATCCATTATGAAGACATATCAAAAAACACTTTCAAGATGCACCAGACCACGTTTCTAATTTTAGTACTAAGGTCATCATTCCTGACACGTAGCATATAAAATCTTAATACCTGCATTTTTTGTTTTTGCAGCATCCCCTGCACAAGTGTTTCCAGTTTACAAATAAGAGAGACAAGACCAAATAGATAGAGTCCCTGCCACTGTATCTCTTGAAATTTGAAATGTTTCTATGTGCTTAACATTTAATCTCGCTTTGTAGGTCCAAACTGGGAACTCGGGGGGGGGGGGGGCTTCCCAAAAGTTTTATTTTCAGTATGAAGCAGGGGTGTATCTAGAAATTTCTGGGCCCCATATCAAGATTTTGAAAAGGCATCTGCTCAGGAGCGGCTAAAATAAATGAATATGGGACTGAAGTGTGGATCAGGCAGACACACGTTTTTTTTCTTGGTTATATGTCCCGCACAAGTCGCATGAACTGCTACGGTTACACTTATGCTCCTGGTCAACTACGTAACAAACAGGTTTCTTACATCCAGTGATATACAAGTAACATACTGTGTAACACTATGTTATTGTCCTGGGGGTGAATACTTGATGGCTTTCAAAAGTACATGCTGTAAAATGAGAATATTATTTCTGTATTTATTATAAAACTGGGAAAAATACATCATGCTGCTACATTTACTACTGTTTCTTGCAAATGTTATTATTGAATTATTTTACTAATTATACAAAGATGAGGTAGCCATTTTATAGCTGAGCCAATATTGAAGAAAATTTCGCATATCAATTTACAAGGTACTAGTAATATCGAGGGAAGCTGTGCGGAGAGAGCAAATTTATAATTCCACATTTTAAACTGTTGACCTTTGTGGTTGAAATATCAATACCAATATGAATAGGTTGCTAAAACCAGATTTGTGGTTACTTTAGTCTCCACATGCAAAACTATTCGCAATGAAAAGTGAGTCAGACACAACAGCAGTAAATTTAACAATTTAATCATTTATTAACTAGTAAAATGAAAAAAAAAAGTTATATTACTTTTAATCAACATAAATATTGTAGATTTAAAATGGTCATTAGTACAACATATACCAATAATCAGCAACTCCAGTGCTGGCCAAGTTGATGCCGCACTGGTAGATGCATACACTAGGAAATATAAGAGAAACTGTCCTACACGCAAAATCTGATGGCTGCCACTCTTATAAATTAATTTTAACTTGTTGATACAACTAGACAACACTGCTGGTGATGTGCTTTTCTCATTTGACATGCTGTCTGAAAAATAGACAAGGAAAAGTCAGCATTACAAGTTCAGCCTATTCTGAATAAGCAATATAATGAAATATATCAAGACATTTGATAAGATAAAGAACATTTAATGGCAAATGCTCATTGTGGTAATCAAAATGTTAGTTAACAGGCCTCATTTTTAAACTTGAATTAATTGTTGAATAAGGGTGGTATCTTACAAAATAACTATACTGTGTCCTTACTTGCCAATTCTTAAAGTTTTGGAGAATAGGACATACAAAATCAGAAAGAAAACAGGCTTCTTCCTTCCATACCTAAGGAAGACTAATGAAAGGTGGTCCCATAGACTCTCCTGGGATCTCAATATGTGGATGGTCCCACTGAAATGTGTGAAATCCCAGAAAAAACTTGAATGTTGACATATGCAAAAAAGATGACCACTTCAAAGGTTGTGTGGAATGGGCATTACTTCAGTTACAGTATTTTTGCAAGTCTTAGAACCCATGCAACACTCTTTGCCTTCCCTAGTTACTAAATGTAGGAATTACACTTCAATACATGAAGGGACATGCTCTTAGAGGAGAATTGTAAGAATGCTTCTGAAAATAATCTAAACTATAAGTAGAGCACTTATTGCCCTGAAACACCTACATTTCCTTATAAACTGGCCATCTTAAATTGTAATTAACTTGCGGTATCTGTCAACTGATTAAAAAACTCAGACAGCAAAGTCATGGTTGCCTAAAGGGGGGTGGGGGGGATACGTTGCTCAAGTGAAGGTGTCCTAAACGGTACAGATTGTACCAGTCAATAAGTGTATTGCAAAGTCTACAGGACATTGGGTTTTAATGTATGTCTGTCATAATATTGGTAAGTTGCCAGCTCCTACTCGTTTGGCCAAGGATAGACTTCTGGATATTATGGTACACACATAAATGTACAGAACAACAACACTGCCATTATGTTTTTAGATACCTGTCAGAGAACAGTATAACCCCAGTCATGGAATGATTGTGGTGCATACAAAATAATTCCAAATACAGCAGTTTCATTGGTTAATAATTTCACATCCTATTTTGTGGTTTCTCCACTATTCTCCATGAAAAGGAGCACTGTTCCACAGTAATTGCAGGGAGACAAAAAGGAAGTAAATTTTATAACAATAACAAAATTAAATTATTTATTACATAGAATATCTTTTAGATTGTACACTGCACCTTAGACAGCATTTCTCTCAGGGAGAGAGAGTGAGAACTGGTAATGCTTCTAGATCTTCTCGGTAAACAAAATGGCTTCCGTCCTCATAATGAAGCGATGGGAGCTTAGTTGCGGGCAGCTATTACAACTGAAAGGGCTACACCTCCTATTGCTATGGCTGTTGCCCCAAAAAGCCACTTCCAGGAGATAGACTGTGGGAAAGTAAACAAAATATTTCAGTTTTACAGTATATTTGATCAAAGAAATGTGTATATGTTAAATAGGTGTTTTTTAACCTTATTAGCCCAAAATTAGGTCTGTTAAAAAAAATCAGCTATGCAACATATTGTTCACTTTTTCATGAATCATGTTCTTCTACTCTTATCAACAAATTAAGAATATTGTTAAAATTCAAATTAGTGCCAAAATCAAGATTTAAACATCACAATATTAACATCAGAACAATAATTATAATATCATCAGGTATTATGCATTCATTTTGCAACTGAGGATAATGGACCACAATAAACCACAGGGCTATCCATGTTTTGGGTATGTTTTTTAGTTTTGTGTCATTTAAAAGATTGATAAATGTGAACATTTAAGAAAAAAATGTATTCATAACTCACACTAACCATGGGAGTACATAAGGATTCACAAATGGACAAATGCAGGAGTACAAACACATCAAAATGCTAAAATGTCACATATGTTTGGTAACTTACTAGCAGTCAGATATCCACACCTGGTACACTGCCCTGTACTACATTCACAAACTGCAGACCTCAAAATTGTGATCTATTGATCACTATGAGGAATGCTTTTTCGTCTAAGCTCAATGAATGCTGGATGGGTGGTAATCGGATTACCGATTACCACTATTTCGACAACTAGGACTTCTACATAAAATACCTGATGGCAGAAGAAGACGAATGAAACAGAAGCAGACTTACCTGAAAGACCACGAGGAAGATGTCCGATGGCAGCGCAGGCTGACAGGCGCCGATTCCGACTGAAGACCTGTCCGGCAGTGCAGTGTGATGTGGGTGCGACTTACTTAAATGGTAATTTAAAGCGGCAATGTCCGGACTCCGCAGGCTAAGTGTTGAAATCGTCGGAATTGGCGCCAGTCAGCCTGCACTGCCATCGGACATCTCCCTCGTCGTCTATCAGGTAACTCTGCTTCTATTTCATGAGTCTTCTTCTGCCATCTGGATTTTTATGTAGGAATTCCAGTTGTCGAAATAGTGGTAATCGCTCACCGTACCCAACCGTGCTGGATGGACCCTGAATGCAACTTGTCCTACTTTCTATCTATCCAGTGACTACAGAAAAAGCATTCCTCATAGTAATAAATCGATAGCTATTTTAAGTCTCTTTCATCATCATCATCATCATTTATTTATATAGCACCAGCAAATTCCGTAGCGCTTTACAATTGGGAACAAACATTAATAAAACAATACTGGGTAATACATACAGACAGAGAGGTAAGAGAACCCTGCTTGCAAGCTTACAATCTATGGGACAATGGGAGTTAGAAACACAAGAGCATGTGCTACATCATATTGCGCACTGAACCAGCTAGAATGCAAAGGTAAAAGTACAGAGTGGGCTGTGTGTGTACCAATGTTGGTCAGAGGGTTGTTGTCTTGTGTTAGCTGTATAGACGGTGGTAATAGGGGAGATTAAGATGGTGGTTGAGGAATATCATAACCTTGTCTGAAGAGGTGTGTTTTCAGAGAATGCTTGAAGGCTTGGAGACTAGAGGAAAGTGTTACTGTGCGAGGGAGGGAATTCCACAAAGTGGATGCAGCCTGAAAAAAGTCCTGTAACCCGAGAATGGGAGGATGCGATGAGAGTGGAAGAGAGACGCAGATCTTGTGCAGAACGGAGGTGTCGAGTAGGGAGATATTTTGAGACAAGTGAGGAAATGTATGTCGGTGCAATTTTGTTGACGGCCTTGTATGTTAGAAGAATTTTATATTGGATTCGTTGAAATACAGGCAACCAATGTAGAGACTGACAGAGTGGATCAGCAGAGGAAGAACGGTTTGCAAGGAAAATCAGTCTAGCCGCTGCGTGCATAATAGATTGTAGGGGTTCAAGTCTGACTTTGGGAAGACCAGTAAGGAGGGAATTGCAATAGTCGATGCGGGAGATGATGAGTGCATGAATTAAGGTTTTTGCGGTGTCTTGTGTGAGATATGTGCGTATTCTGGAAATGTTCTTTAGATGTATGTAACATGATTTAGATATGGAGTTGATGTGGGGAATAAATGATGGTTGTGAGTCAAGGATAACACACCTAGGCAGCGAGCTTGCGTGGTGGGATTTATGGTCATATTATCAACAGAAATAGAAATGTCAGGCAGGAAGCTTCTGTTTTTGGGTGGGAATATTATTAATTCAGTTTTTGAAAGATTGAGTTTGAGTTGGCAAGAAGACATCCAAGATTTAATGGCAGAAAGACCGTCAGTAACGCGAGACAACACAGATGGTGAAAGATCAGGAGAGGATAGATAGATTTGTGTATCATCCACAGAGATGATACTGAAATCCAAAGGAGCTTATTAGTTTTCCAAGAGAAGTGGTGTAGATAGAGAATAGCAGAGGACCTAGGACTGAGTGCAACACAATGTGGGCAGTGCAGATTAAAATCAATCCATTACACAGAGATAGTGAACCAAATACTGATCATTAAATCCATCAGATTATTGACAAGTGAGCCCGAATCAGCAAATTACAAATGAAGTTTATGGTGATTGATGAGAAACCTTTGATCACAGCTGTCTCTTGAGATGTTATGTGTACTTTTATCTGATGTCTGATTCCAGTTGCTTGTAAAGAACTTTAGAATACTTTGAGATGAGAACTACTTCACAAATATCTGAACAAAATGTTCCCTTCTTTACATCACATTCCTTTTTTATTTTATTTTTTTAACACCAATCTAGATTATGTATGTTCTTTAAATTAATTTGTTCAGTACACTTTTTATAATGCCCTGCCATTATAACACCATGGGGTATATTTACTAAACTGCGGGTTTGAAAAAGTGGAGATGTTGTCTATAGCAACCAATCAGATTCTAGTTGTCATTTATTTAGTACATTCTACAAAATGACAGCTAGAATCTGATTGGTTGCTAAGGGCAACACCTCCACTTTTTCAAACCCGCAATTTAGTAAATATGGCTTGTTTTTTAAGTAAACTATACGAAAACAAAAAATATTAATAAAAAAACACCCTTCTGGGACAATGTTTTACATCTTTCTAGTGTGATCCTGGGAGAGGAAGTTCCTAATGATCTGCTGTTTTGGCTCCTGAATTGGGCAAAAATACCTGTCTCTAAATATAAAAAATCCCTTTTAAAACACATATGTAATGCAGCTAAAGCTGTGATACCTACACATTGACAATCCTCCTTTCCTCCAACCATCACTGAGCGGCTCTCTAAAATTGATTTATTTATGGATAAGGAGGACTTTACCTCAGCGGCAGGCAACGACTATGAATCTTTTTTGTGATACCTTGCTCCATTGGTTAGACTTCAAGGATTCTGCACTGCACAGAAATCAGCTCTCACTTCCTACCAGTTGAGCTACTTATCCCTTTAAGGGTTTAAGTTCTTGGACTTACTGTTGATTACATTTTAGGCTTGTCCCTCCATCTCGCTCTCTTCTCAATGTTCCATCTAGATGATTTGACCATCATTTTATATCTTCTCTTTATGTACAATTACAATATGGTTATATTGGGATGAATATCTCCCCTTTCCCTGCTCCCCTCTCTTTCTTCTCCCTTGTAAGTCCCACCCCATTCACTTTTCAAACCAGTTGGTTTCTTGGCAACCACTGTATTATATAATCTGATCCTTGAGTACCCTGTATCTTGGTTTATTATTAATGTATGCTCTATTTTGTCAGAAGCCAACTAACCTACCACTACAAACTCCACACAGATTAGGGTGCTGGTTAGAATTGAACGCAAGACCTCGGCGCTGTGAGACAACAATGCTAACCCCTGTACTCTATGGTTAGCTACATTGAGGTTATGCACAGCACTGCAAAGAAGGAAAGATCAGGCAAGAAAGTATATATCATTTCCATAAATACAAAACATAAACATTTTAATATTCAAAATCTTATTAATGAAATGTCCTCACTACAAAAATAGGTTTTTGTTTTTTTTAACTAAACAGTGTTGTCAGTTAAATCATTTTCATTTATTTTTTACAGTATATAACTAAAACCTAGTCTACTCTACAGGATGAGAACATATAATTTGCAGGAAGAAGGTTCGATTAAAAAAATAAATCATACCATTGTTTAGATAAAGCCTGATATTTCTTTAGTGAAATATATAGCTATGTTCATACCAGACTTTGGTAGTGATGATAAAGTGGGCGTGCAAATGACTGTCCAAGAAAGGGGGGGGATGAGGTATTGGCTCTTCATTGGCTCTTCTGATTCACATAGAAAGTGAAGGAACCAAATGGAAAGCAGTAGAAGGTGCATTCCAGGGGGAGGAAGCAGTGCGGCTGTTACTATTCAGTGGTTACTTGAACCTTCAAACTCCAGTTGGGACCAGGTGATCGGAAGACACTGGGTGACATCACTATTCAAAGTCTACCAAGCACATGTGCTCAGGTTCAATCTTATAGTCTGTAATATACAGTATGCATTTAACAAGTCCCTGAGCATCTTACTAAGGTGCATTTCACTAAGGTCTGTACACTCTACGCCTGAAACCTCTCTAACTTTAGATCTTCATGAAAATTTGTTACATCTCTTAACCAAACCTGAATGATACTGCTTCAAAGCATGGGTATTACGGAAATAAATAATTTACCTGAAATTTAAAAATAGATGTTCGCCTTTAAATAACTTGGTTTTAAACTATCATATATATATATACAAAAATGCATCTTTGAAAATGCCTGTTGTTATGAAGATTCCAACAATCCTGAGTTGTTGTTAAAAGGCGCTCTTGGAAACTGACAAATACAGAGGCAGTAAACTGATAGACATGTCTGCAACCAGTCTATTATCAGATCACGTGACCAGCTGAACTAACTCACTCGAGAAGTGTCTATTGAGCGGTGTGCTGCTAGCAACGAGAGACTGGGGTGTCTCCAACTTTTCACTATCCTGGATATGTTCTATTATTAACATCTACAGACCGAGATCGATCCTATACTTCTAAGGAGGTTTTTGGACTGAGATATCTGAATTCAACAGGTCCGTTGGTGAAGCATTCACATAACCTATAGGAATCATTACGGAGATCCACTACAACACGGTGTCGTACTGCTTATTTGCTAAATGCCGGATAAAGTTGTTATACCTATAGTGACTGATTTGCCTATCCAGGAACCCTCAGTTTGGGTTTGATGTAGCGGAGACTCTACTGGTTATACATTGGATGGATTGCAGTAACATCTGTGTGTATCATATATTAGCCAGCCGTATAGATCTCTCATCACACTGGCTAGTTTACCTACTTGGTTGATTCGTGTATATAGAACCATTATCGATTTACCAGGCACACCTGCTACATAGACCCCGAGAGGGCTTCATTGATGAACACTCTCAGCTTGAGTCTGAATATTCAAGACACTTTTGATATAGAGTCTTTCTAGGAGTAATATATTGGCCAATATATATATTTTTATTACACTCCGCGTTGGACCATCATCGATCATTGACTCATTAGAGTACTGTTATTTTTGTATCAGCTGGTCTACTTAGGATAAATGTGTTATCCGTTTTTTTATATATGTTTATTAAATGATATAATTTTTATATTAATCCATGTGTTATTGGTGAGGAATTGCAGAATCACACTCAGCGCTGATTGTTTCAGTTTGTATTGAGTCTATTATCAGACCATTCCTCGTGCATGTGTAGAGAAGAAAGTACATGCTGTGTCCTATAACCATAGAGTAAGACAGGCGTATCTACCAATTTACTGCCACAGAGGATGTTGGTTTCCAGGCGCAACCTGTGAACACGGGAATAACAGTCAGCAAGTCAACGACTGGTAGCTGTACTGCAGCAAATTATTGTGCCTCTGGTGAAAACAGACAGTTTTAAGTCATTGTCTTCACAGTGACTGGTGGATTTATTTGCAGGGGCATGACCAGTGATGTTACAGCAAGTTTAGCTGGCATATTGTGCTTTAAATCGATGCTGATATTGGGCAAACAGTTTAAATGGCAGACACTGATTTAGTGCTGTTGGACTTTGATTTTTATTCAAAAATGGTGCAGTTAATCAATGTTGATGAATTTAAAGGTTTTATTTAGTTATTATAAAATAAGCAGGACAGCGTTTCACATTAATTTGCATGAAAGGATGGTCAAAGTCTGCTACACCTATAACTAGGTAGTGGAGACTCTAGTCTGAATATAATCAAGCACATTTTACGATTCATGGTTACTTAGATTCACAATAGCTCATGCAAAAATAAAATAGGGTGAGCTGCCATTTGCAGTCAGGTGGGTTTTAATCAGATTATGTGAAACCAAACTTGTTGAATCAAAATATTTTAGTATGCTGATAAGGCTTTTCTTGCACAGTTCTGCACACTATCCAGTCTTAAATAATCAAAGCTAATTGTATGTCAATACTTGCCCACTTGATTATAGCAGTATATTTTAGCATGCTTGCTGAAAAGCTGCTGAGAATACATGAATACAAGTATATAAATTAAAGAAAGGCCAATAAAACAGTTTTAATGATAAGGGTATATATTACAATATTCCCTTATGCGCATAAGGTAGCCCATGTAAACATATTAGCATGTGTTGCATAGGCCCATACTATATCAAGCTACAGAAAGGAGACAAAAGAGGATAGCATTTACATGCAAATTTGCACAGGAAAGTAATCCAAGTGATTCATGTCAGAAGAATTTGAATGGGAGTGCAAACCTTCTGTCTATCTGCACTCCTATGAACAGAAGAGAGAGTGTGTGCTCACTTGGTAAAAGTGGAGCAAATAATTTAAATTGGTGATAAGTGACATGATGTGTTTGGCATTATGTCAGAGGATATAAAGCGTTACAGATTCCCTCATAATAAAAAAAAAACTAAGAGCAGATGGTGATTTAGTTTGGTCACTGCTGATGGAGCAAACTGAAAGCTCTACCTTCCTAGAAATGGTAACACCTTTCTAAAGACAGACATCAATGAGACTATTACCCAATAAGTCTTTGACATGGACTTGTTGGTGGAGCTGCTCACATTTCCCAGCATCTTCTTGTACATGGCAGTTTCTATATTTTTCTGGTCAGCGTGTTTCTTCACTAACTTGGAGAGCTCAGCATGGATTGTCTGTAATAGACAAAAAATATTCAATTATTCAAGAAACAACATCTGTTAAGTATACAAGAGGAGCTGTTCGCTACAGAAATATGACATCATGAGAAGACATGCAAAGTAAGTGACAAAGAAAGCTATTGGAGAAGGCTAAAGTATATCACATGATGGTATTTAGTCCAAAAATATGGCACCAATTTAAATTTAGTTTGTAAATTAAAACTACCTAAAAAGAAGTGTACTACTATTTTATTAGAATAAACACTCCTGTGTAGACGATTCAGCAAAGAGGTACAAGTCCTAGCCTCTTTGCAAAGGAAGTCAGATTAGTGCATAATAACTGATTGAATTGTGTTGGTCTTAGGCTAGGCACACACTGGAGGTTTTTCAGTCCAATATCAGGCCAATCAAACGATAAACAACCGCTCGGCCACATATCACGTTATTGTGTATAATCACACCATGAAAGTCAATTGTTCCAAAGTGGAGTCCAATAGGTAGTTTCATTTGATTTATCGTACTGTTTAATAATCTCATTCCAATCATGTAGTGTGTATGGACTCACGATCATGATCTCCATAGAGTTTACAGAGTCATGGACTTTTCAGCCGATGCCGGCAATGAACATATCCCGGTAATTTAAATGCAGAAAGTGCTACAGATGGAATAGACTGTTTGTTCGTTCCGAGACCGAAAATTTTGTTTCAGAGTCACAGAAGCTAACGAAATTCTTAAGGACATGTTTTAATCAGTGTGACAGGAATGAGTTACTATTGTGCTGTCATTCTCTAAATGACTAGAGGACCAGATGAGAGCAGAGATCTGAAGGTAAATCGTGTCAATGTGTACGCATGAATCACTCAAGCGATTGGACCTTCAGTCCTTAGTAAAATCACTGTAGATAAAACGTTGGTCGAAAAATACTTCAGTGTATACCTAGCCTTAGAGGGGAGTGTAAATAACAGATATTTATGTCTGACATACCTTATTGGAAGGCTCCAGTTTCAAAGCTTTCCTTAGGATTGTTATAGCCTCACTGTACTCTCCTTGTTGGGCCAGTACCTGCAGAAAGAGAAGTGAAAGATTAAAGACCTATGTGTTACGCTCAGTACACTTATATGGTTCTTGATGTTCCTCGGTTATAGGAAAAATAAAATTAGAAGATAAAATAACTAGATGTTCAGCATATTCTGGAATAAATGAAGGACTCTGGGATAAAAGTGCATCCATTTCACCTTAAGCAGAGAGATTTATCGCATCACAACATATCATATACTGACTGAAGGATGAGGAATCTGAACCCTTATTGTATGCTTCAGTTACAGGCCCTTCAAACTAATTTTACTCATTAAGACTGACAGTCCCAACTTTGAACATGGAAATTAATTTAGGTCCTTATAAAGTTTTGTAGTTTCTTCAATGAATTAACTGAAGGCATTAAAATGTTTGTGTAGTCAGCAGAGACTGTTCATGGACACATAAGAATGCTAAAATGTATTTAAGATTTTGCATTTCATAAATGAACAAAAAGGCTGAACTTCGCTATATAGATACTTTTTTCTTAAAATGGAATATGTCTAATCTCAAAATCTTATTTCTCAGTTTTTCTTTTAATCCTTAAAATAACATTTCTCAATGTGAAGTATTATGCCTGCAGGACATTAAAATGAATAGGGAATTCACTGTATAATGGTCACAGACATATATGGGCTATTCTTCAAGCCACACATTTTGATATTGGTATTCAAATATCTGAAAATGTTCATTCGGAGATTGTAATCATAGAAAATTAAATAAAAATAGAGCACCAACTATACAGCATAAATTACATAGACTCTTTTAAAAAGTATCTGTTTTAAATTGTGAGTTAGGGATGGGAATCATATGGATTTTAGACAATTTAAGAGTAAAGAAAAGTATTTTTTTATTTTCTAGGGCGACACCTAGTGAAAATTGTAAAGAATAACTGTACAAAATGAAACAATAACCAGAGGTACTTTTGTTACACTGCAAATTAGTTGAATGAACTAAAATGTTATTATACTTCAAAAGCCTTATTGTCTAGTTAAAAGAAGCACAAAAATGCTTAATTTTAACAAGATTAAAGTATTCTGTTGCCCCTTCCAACAATTTGATAAGTCAGGATTTGTAGTGCCATACAGATAAAAATAAATAAGACAGGCAGCTCACCCACACCATGAGTGTTGCCACAGCAGGAACCCAGCTGAGGACCAGGGAAGGAGCCAACAACTGTTGTTTAATACTTATCCTTCATATTACTATAAATATTGTTGAAAGTTGAACTCTAATAGTTCAAGGCAGAAGAGCCAGAGACCTTTCAAATGGTAAAGGACAATCCCAATCGCCATGGATTTTCTACTGAAAAATAAGGACCTAGATACTTGGATGTTTATGTACGATGGCACATATTGAGGAAAGAAAGGTGCATTAACACACTTTCCTCCATATTCATCTCCTGTTCGTCACTTCATTCTGCTCTCCACGCTAAACAAAGTTATAGAAAAAAAAAACAAACAAAAAAACCAAACTAAGTGAATCCCCCCTCTAAAGAAAACACCAGAAATGTACCCCGTTTCTGTCCCAATAAATGCCTCAGATTTTTCTGTGGTGATGTTTTGCAACATTTATGTTTCCATTTAAGTGGTCTCTGTGATTATATTAAAAAAATTGTATTTCAATATGATCATTATTGGCCATCACAGTCATTGTTGGATCATCAAGGCTCACACTGTACACATGATTTAAAGTTTATAGCAGATGGCAAGATATTGAAAATTGAATTATGAAGTCACTCTCTGAGGGTACTATATATTGTTCTACTGCCCTCAAATACTGAAAGTGAAACTCGTATGCTAAAAGTGCTGAGTGAGAAGTCTCACACACTCTTTTGAATTAACGACAGTTGCAAAAAAGCTGATTTATGCTTAATCATTTGAATATATTTATATATTCAGCAACATATAAACAAATCTAAGGGGGGTATTCAATTGTTAGCGTTAACGCTCTCAAACGAGCGCTCAAAAAATCTTAGCGTTAATACGGTAATTACTCGCAGAATTTCCAGAAATTCCGCGAGTAAACTACCGTATTAACGCTTTTCGAGCGCAATATTACCGTTTCAATATTACCGTATAAACGGTAATATTTTTAAGCGCTCGTTTTTTTGCGTTAACGCTAACAATTGAATACCCCCCTAAGACTCTAATGGGGTCACACAGTTAGTAAGGGTGAAAAAAGGCAAAAACAAAAATCACATGAACCCTTTTATATATATTGTAGTCATGTTGATCAGGAAGATAGTAAACCCATGCTCCAAGTAGAACAGCTGCTGATTTAACCTCACTGGTATAGCTATAAATACCATTCCTACCATCACCACATCCCTCGATAGAAGATTCTATGGCCAGAGCTCCCATAGTATGGCTGCTATGGGTATACTAGAACATGAAAGTGGAATAGCAATGAACAGGGCAAGGAGAGAAATAATACATAGTATGAAAATGATGTGGCGAAAAAAGAAAGATAAATACAAAAGTGATTTGGGGACGACATTACTGCAGCATTACTGTTACCTTCCCTTTCCTAAACAAGGCCTTGATATTTTCTGGCTGTTGCTCCAGTACCATGTTACAAGACTTCAGGGCAGCCTCAAAGTGGTCCAGTTTGAGCTGAGAAGCAGCCAGGTTATTTAGACACTTCATCTTGACATCCAGTAACTCAGCCTCCTCCTCAGAGGTGAAATCAACTACAAATATGAGAAATAGCAAAAATAAAAAGACAGCACTAGTCTTCATGTAATACATTACTAAGCTAATTACATGGTGGTTCAGTTTATAAACAGACTTCATACTATTCACAAGACTATCCATTTTTACAAACAAAAACTTCCCAAACAGCAGAAAATTACTTATGACATTAACTTTATGCGTCCTGCCCTCATTCAAATGCTAATACTAAAGTTATTAAATAAAAAAGCAATAACTGTGACTGACAGTTCAGGAAAAGAAATAAAGCAGTAGTTGTAAAGGTAGCTCTATGTATGTTATATGTATAAAATGGCGCTCAACAATATGAACAGTTCATGCACCATTTGAAGTTTGTTTGCATGTATGTAGTGACACATTGGAGTATGCAATAATAAAGCCAGTTACAAGTAAATTGTATATTTTATGCAGTACACAAGATATACCAAAATAATATACAACATGGATATCACGGGGCAATGAAGGGACTTTTCCTAACATTTTATTGTATTACACATGCTATAGGGGCCAAGTCACTAGAAGAGACTTGGGTACCTCGCTGCCGTTTTGAGCTTATGTATGACTACTTACCTCATAGTTTAAAAGTGAAAATCTACAACCAATAAAATTATCCATATAATGTTATTTAAGCCATTGTAATACTGCAACAATTGAAAGGGTTGAATTTTTTGCTAAACAGCTTACATATCTTTGTTGCCATACAATCTTTGCATTAGGTGAAATAGTTGCAATTAACGCCTGTTGGACTGGTAAATATGTACTAGTAGTAAATATCATTAGGTAACAGCTTCAAGGGTCTATTTACTAAACTGCAGGTTTGAAAAAGTGGAGATGTTGCCTATAGCAACCATTCAGATTCTTGATTTCATTTATTTAGTGCATTCTACAAAATGACAGCTAGAATCTGATTGGTTGCTATAGGCAACATCTTCACTTTTTCAAACCCGCAGTTTAGTAAATATAACCCTCAGTGTCTAACCGTTTGAAACTGCTGTTTTCAATTACACAAAATGGCAGCTTCAACCATGCATTATTAACATGTATTGTTGTCACAAGGAAACGTTCAAACATACTCTCAGAGCTTGCCCCAGTTAAATAATGATTCGTTTGTTCAAAAAGGTAATATAATCCTTTTAAGATATATCAAGTGCTTATTAATAAATATGGTAAAATAGTATGACAGATGAACAGTATTTCACATTAAAATCTATACATCACGATAAGGACGATAAATTCCACCAGATTTGGGCTCCTTGGCTTTACTTATAACCCCTTAGCTCCTGCACCAACTCCTTCCTGTTAAGCAATGGGCATAGTGGGCCTGACTTCTGAAGCTGTTACCCCTGCCCAAATACCTAGGTAATACTCTCTCCTGAACTTATTTTTATTTATTTTTTACAATAAAAGAAGATAAGGGGAAGAATGTTCTCTTTTTATTTTTATTATTTATCTATTTTCTTTAGGTGACGACCAGTGCCCCCTCCACTACCCCCCACTATACTATTATAAAATGTTATTGATGTTTGAATATCCTGAGTAACATTGGTATACTTACCTATTTCCTCAATGGCATTCTGTTGATGTCTTGCATATCCATTACTTAATTTTTTGTTACATTGTTATTTATTCATGTCTTGCTTTGCTTCCTGTTTTGTTTTGTTTTTTTTCTACTTCTGCAATGTACTAATTTGTTGATTCGTATCTGTATATCATTGCGATTTCTCAAAATAAATAGTTAAAAAAAAAAAATCTATACATAACTAAATAAACTAGTGACAGATTCTGAAAACTTCATTTTGTGAATCTTTACAAGTGTTTGAAAGTGGTTAATTCATGTTTGCTTACAAATGGAGCAAGGCTAACTGGGACACAGTTACAAGGTTGTGTTGGCTCGCATTCCACTAACACCACCTACTCCATAGTATCACTGTGCGAGTATGGCGCTGTCAGTATACTGAAGGACAGGCGTTTGATTGCATAGTTTGTCTAATTAAGTCTTACTCCAGCTGTACATCAGTGCTACAATATTTTCAAGATGAGAGCTGCATTTATCCCTCTACAACATATTACAAATATTTTGTTTGCTTCAGTGCAATTTTACTTTGATTCCCCTTTACTACTTCTTCTCGAAAACAGGAAAGAAGTGCTCTACTCACAATCCATATTACAAACACACCTTTGGTGCTGGAATTAACAATCTTCAGTGCCATGTCATAGGAGTTTATAGCAAATACATAATCCGCTTGCTGGTAATAGAAATTGCCACGCTCCCGCTTCTTATTAGCCAAGTCCTGCTTTTCCTGTCCAGTGAGAAGCTCTAGGTCTGGACCATCTCTTGCATCCAACAGAGACACCTCAAAAACAAGGTTGGCATTGGGTGGGATATCTGGACTCCTTAAAGAAGACGACAAAAAAAAAAAAGCGTTTTCTGTAAAGTACTGTAAAGTTTAAACCGGTCATATGCAGGAACAGCTTAGAGAAAGATTATGTTTTGGATTCTCTCATGCAGTAGTAGTGTACTAGCAGAGTAATGGAACCGTCACTCATAATTTGGGTCAAAAAATACAAAAATCTTCGCTATATAATTAGACTGGATCTGACATCTACACAGTAGAGACTGCAATTTGTAGGCCGAATTAAAATGTAGTCTACCAAACCAATAGATGTCACTGAGTCGGACACATGTAGGACAATAGTCTAAACCAGCAGTGGCCAACCCGCAGCTCTTTGAGTTTAAAATTGTAGCTCCTGAGTGTCTGCCAGTAAATTAAGGCTCAATGATTAAACTTACCTTCCGTTCTCTTGTGGGCACCCGCCGAGGACTCCATGTTAGGTCTCCTCCCCTCCCAGACCCCAACCATCTCTTCACTACCCCCTCCTCCCATCTAATAACATAAATGCCGTCGCACACCTGCACTTTTCATTGAGGTTCTTGAAAAGCTGTAACCTTCCAGCCGCAGTTCCCTGGGTGCCAAAAGCCGCAGATCCGACAGCTCAGCTGACCGAGATCAGCTACGTCATGTGACCTCCTCTGCATAACGCAGGGAGGTCACATTATGACAAGCTATCCAAACAGGGAAGAAGAGAGTGTGTAGTGTGCTCTCCCTCCTTCCTCTTCCCGGGCTCCAGCGTCTGCGTGATATGTGTGACAGGTAAGGGGCATGTAAGGAAATCTGATGGCATTTGGAGATATCTGTTAGAATGTGAGGAGGCTGACTGGCATGTATGGGGCATGTGGGGAGGCTGATGGCATATTAGGGGCATGTGTGGAAGTCTGATGGCATGTATGAGGAATGTGGGTAGATCTCATGGCATGTGGGGAGACTGATGGGCCATGTGGGGAGGTCTGATGGACATTTGAAGAGATCTGATGGGCATGTGGGGATATCTGACGGGCATTTCTGGGGCATGTGGGTAGATTTGATGGGAATGAAAAGAGGTTCCGAGGGGCATGTTGGCTATTTATGACTTTTTTTTTTTTTTTTTTTTAACTCAACAGTTCCCTTCACAGCGACTGTGGATACAGAAGCAGCTTGAGCTACTGTGAAGAGACTGTAACCCTTAAAACCCCACTTTGCTGAGTTGATTATTATACTGAACATTTTGGCAATGTTGGATATCTTTTTCACCTAGCAAGATATTGTAAATTATGTTATATTTTCAATGTACGTGTGTGCGGTATGTGTGAGCATATTTATACTGTGTATATGTATATTCACACCTATATAAAAAAGGTAAGATTAGCTCTTTGCCATATCTATAGACATTTTTTGGCTCTTAGGCTCCACCCCTGGTCTAAACGCTCAAACTTTGACTTTGGTAAGCAATAACGTTCTCAAAAAAGAAAAAAAAAATATCTTTTAAAACACTGGGCTACCATTCTGATAATCTACTTTACTTATACAAATCGTGTGCTACTAAAGTCCAATAAATTAATACATGCAAAATATATTACTTAAAAATCGTATTTTGACTTGTCAAGATGATTCTCCAACTAAATCATGTCCCCTGCGAGAGTTAAAATAATAGCTTAAACTTTTCCACACCAACCACCATTGGTGAATTGACAAATCAGTTGATAACATGGCCACCTCTTGTATTTCAGCACTTACTAGAGGAATCATTTCCTTGACACTACTTGCTAAGAAATGAGCAGATACGCATTGCATTTTCTGTGCATTTACAGTAGCTTGAAGTCTGTATAAACCAAATATATATATACTGTATTTCCATTTGTATTAGTCAGGTAACTGTCTTAACTAATTTCATTTTTAAATCTGAATATTATTCAAAATGCGATTGATTTTATTACAATGGAATGGCTAGCTTTTATTGAAGGAGAAAAGGTAAGTGGAAACTGACCTGCCTTCTTTCCCGTAGCAATATTTAGCATCTGCAGCAATAATTGCAGTTTCTCCAATCCCCATAAGTTGCACACACAGGTCCAGGGCCTAGGTAGAAAAATACGAGCTTCACACATCCACTCACTGTAAAACAATTACATTGGCAATGACATATGGTATGAAGAAGCTGCTATGGGGTTTTTTCAGCAAAAAACTGAATTCTACATGGTACAACTCAAGTCTTGTACCATGCAGAATTAAATCTACTTTCTAAGTTTCTTTACGTTCAGGGTTTTGTGTTGTGTGTAATCAGTCCTGTACACCGATATGTGAACAGCTGTATTGTCTATACCCGCAGGTTTAAACAGATTGTCCAGTTAAATTAAACACTTACCCTCTCTTCACTACGCCAATTTTGTTCCTTAATGTTTAATTTGTACTACAGGGCAACCAAGCACTGAGTGAGTGTTATGGGTCTCCGATTCAAGCTTGTAACAGATCCACATACATATTTCCTGCCTTTGTAGTACTCTCTAATGTGCTATATTTAATAGCACACTATTTAAAACCAGTCACCATCATTTACTATAAAATCTAGCACATTACAGTGTATAAGGAGGAAAGCTGTATGGTAACGTAGGTGCACAGACCCATCAAATCCATTACCATGCAGGATTGGAGCAGGAAACTGAGATGTGTAACATATCTATACACTGCTCTACAAGTACTATAAAATAAAGGACATTTATGGTGAAGGGGATGAGTCAAAGTAATGCAGAATCTTTATTTTAAATGGATAACTCATTCAATGAAAACCAGAGGACAGAGCATGAATACAGAAAAACAATGCATAAAACATCCATCTTCTGTATCATTGACTCAGGAATCACTGACCCTTATTTTTGTAGCTAAGATAGATAGAAAACTGGAGTTCTGATGCTATGGCTTCAGTATTCATTAGTAAATCTTGTGTATTATCAATAATGCGGCCCTTATTGTAAATTATTACAGATGTTAGAAGTCACCTCCGATTTCTGTGACTTGTACCAAACACACACTATGCAGTAAAGGAAAAAAATAGCACAAGGGGACCTGTGAGAGGATCATTTTAAGTTGCTGGAATCACATTTCTAATGCACCCAGATGGCATTAATGCCAATCAACAGAGTATCACAAAGAAGTACCTATAAAGCAATAGTACACAACTCAAATGTGACTTCTCTAAGTAGATAGACATCGCTGGGAGAGGAATTCCATGGAGCAACCACACATCTTGTATACACTCAAATATCTACCCAATCGGAAAAAACAGATCCTAGGGAGTCCAGATTTCAAGAAACAAGGAATTTGAAACGGAGCAGCTAACAAGTCATTTCACCTAATACACATTAACCACTCTTTGACCTGTGGAACCAGGTCATCTACCTGTTTGCTGTAAGCATGTAGTGTCAATTTCTGTTAAATTTAGTAATAGGTTACCTAACCCTAATATGTAGAGAGAGCTTTCCTAGATAGTAATTTTTCACAAAACGCTGGAATAATTTGGGCAAAACTAAAATATTGTGGTCAAGGAACCTTCATCCCTACAACTCTTCCAGCATAAGGATAGTGTAGGGAAAAAAAGAATGGGAAGCACCATTAGTGAATGGTATTGTCTCAGCATAATTCTGTAAATGATTTCCTTAATATCAGTGTAGATTGGGGTTTTCTTTGTATTTGCCTAGTTAGTATCCCACATCGAAATCCGCATGTTTCTACAAAACCGTTTTTCCATTTCATAATGTGTCTGTATTTTGAGAAATCCACCATTGGTAAATCTGATAACATGACCTATATTATAAATATTGAGCCTTTTTCATCCTGTCCGCTCATGCAGTACATCTCAAAATAAGAGTTTGTATGGGAATCCTAGGTTTGTAGACTAAAATTGGACACAGATGTCAAAATGTTGCACATTTTAGAATGACAAACCGACATATATATGTACACTTAGATAGATTTTCATTTATGGCGCACACATTGCAATCCCATTTTCTGAAAATTAATCACATTAAGAATGTACAATCGTTTCACACATTATAATATTGTCAGACTTTTGCGTCATGATTAATTGATGCACGTTTCAAAACAATTCACTCTGACCGTTTCAAATTAAGAATTTTCCACAATTACCATGCTTTCACTTTTCTTACAATCCAATGGAAAAAACTGGATTAGATCTCAACACTAGATTTTAACGTTTATGGCCACCTTAACTGTCGCAACTATAACTAATTTGCATGTTGGGGACAAACAGAAAAGGCACATTTTACCTTCAGTTCCCAAAAAACAGTCCTAGGTTTCCTTGACCGGGGCCAAAAAAAGATCCACAATTTTAATTATTATAAACTTACAAGACAATGCTTAGAGAGAGTTGGAGAGGCCTGCTGAAAGCAGACATTAGACTAGAAGGTTTTGATAGTAACATACTTTAAAAGTTTGGAAATTGCGCTGTAAAGTAAAAGGAATTGCATGAAGTGTAAGAAATTATAGGGGTGGAGGGATTACTGGGCCTCCTAAGTAACGTTAAGATGAACAGAACAGGAAAACAAGATTTCGATCAGAGCCTATTTATTAGCCATAGCTCACTCTGAAATAAGATGCAAACAAGTTGATCTGGACTAAAATGCGCTTCAAGAGATAAGAGTTTTGTTCCTTTTATTCACGTCTTCTGTGTAACGGAAGTGCCTACTATCCAAGGAAGTACTGGAAGGCAGTATACACTTCTGCTGACATAACAGATCGTTACAACAGGCTCCAAACAAGGGGAAAATAATGCGATTGTTGACTCAATTTCAGTTATGTTTAAGAATCATGTACCATGCTGATCTTTATTGTGGTAGTAATGTGTACCTTTGTTACGCACCTATTAAAAATTGGGATAGCCAATGTTGATTTAACCGAGCGTTTTTAATCCTGTTCCAAAAGCTTGCATTTTTGCTGTAACTCGAAATGTATGGCAGATACAGTAATGTTGTTTGCATTTTTGGATTCGGGAGGAAAAGATACCTTAAGGGTCCAAATTTCATGGTGATTCCTTAATACTGATACTTGATACTTCAAATAAACTTGAATAAATAAGTTGCGATTAGTAAACAGTTTAATACATTGAAAAATCAATATTTCGGAAACTAATGGTCAGACAGTCGAGATATTTGGTAGAAATAGTTTTTTGGACATGCTCTCTTAACTAAAACAAATTTGTTAAAATCTGAGATGGGTGGTGGACACGCCTGGTTGAAATGACATGGGAATGACCCACAAGCAAGAGAGCCTGGACCATTATTTGTGCTTTGCAGAAAATTATCCATTTCTTGGTTACAATTATGTAAGTGGAAAGCTCATTTGTATGCTATGTGAGCACTACCTAAGGACAGGGATATAGGGCACAGTCTACACCTCTTTGTCAAGGTCACAGTTAATAAATCGCTGTAAAATTTAAACATACTTCCTCTAAATTGGAAAAAAAATGTGGCTATATGTTGCCTGTAAAACGGTTTCTTTGCTCTCAAAACAGTCAAAACAAGGTACGATATTCTGCAAACCAGTATTGGATCTAGGAAGGCCATTAAAGGCCCTATCCATCCACAATTCCTCAGGCCAACTAGGTACCAGCTTTGTGAATAATGTAATCATGCAAGTCACTCAAATCTGTATTTGCTATAGTGTCCGATACAACTGTAATTCTGATATTTTCTGTGCACTCTCTGTTCCAGGTCTTCTTGGAGCCGATGTGGGTGCATTACTGTCAAAAGTAATTCGGCCGACGCACCATTGCTGTTACTATGGTATGGTACTATAGTATTCTGCAAGCAGAAATCAGTGTTAAACATTACTCTACTAACGGTTATAATGCACACTATTACCGTAGTAACGGTGATGGTGCGCTGGCCACGTTACTTTTGACAGTAATGAGGCCAATTGAATCTGACCCTAATATTGCAGTTGTAGCAGTCCTGTAATTTTGTTTGCAGATCTTTTACCTCCCAAACCCCCGCTTGGAAGACACAGAAACTGAAAACAGATAGCTGAATTGATAGACAGAAAATGTTCTATAGCAGGTGAAGTTTAGTTCTTTCCAAACTTTGCCCGCACCATGCACATCTTCGATGGGAGAAGAGAGTACGCTCGGATATCAGATAGCTGATGTTAGCTAGCACCAGGCAAAAAAAGCCAGGTACATTACATCTTAGAGCTCATCTTAGCATGACCCAACATGCGTCTCTCTACATGAAAGTAGCTTAGTAGTAGAACTTTATTAGAGCATTGTTTGGTGATTTTGAGAACTAGGTGCACAGTAAGGAAATCTATTGTGCCAGAGAAACATTTTAGATGGGTAATTAAGTCAAAAACATAATAGCTTTGGTATAGCATATATCACAAATCCATTTGGTGAAGGAGGGCTAAACTGTCTAGTCACGCCTAACTGTGATTTACCTTTTTATGGCATATCCTTAGCAATTACCGGTAACTTTCTGCAAATATGTAATGAAGAGTTAAAATCAAGTTTTGTTTATTGTAACATAGAATGAGCTTTCTGCTGACCATATAGAATAGGACATGCATATCTAAGAATGTCAAGGGTACTGAATTTGTATATTAAACTTGTTTATGTGTTTGTAGCACCAATGAGTGTGTAGTATTACGGCCCCAGTAATTAACTATATAACCTCCTGAGGGAGGAAAGGAATTAGAGTTTTTATGCATCAACTAGGACCATAGACTGTGAGAGTTTCCCTCCTATGCGATTTCCTGGCTTGGGGCAACCACACTGATTTGCTGATAAACGCATTATCTGATGATATATGGTTTTATGTGACTTTTCTTGTACGTCTAATTAACACTTTATATCCAAACAACCTAGTCCCGCTGGAGCACCGTAACATGCACCTGTGATCTGGCTTCTTCTACTTATACATCAGATATCTATCTAAAGGCCGTCTCACCTGCATGACGTCACCGTCTCCCAGAGTAAAAGTGAGAGGGACATTATTTTCCACAACTTTGCCATCCTCCAGTGTAGTCTTCACCTGCACAGTGACATCTTGGCCTTTCTTTGGTCTGCTTTCAGCACCCTTGGTCAGTACTTTTTTTCTCAGGACTCCATTGCCTATAGATATAATGTTATAAAGTTATACCTTGTGTCCATGATTCATACTGTTCATGTTGGAATAAGCTTGGTCATGGAGGTAACACGAAGTTGAGAAAAGAGCATAATGTAATACAAATGTATTGAGAAGATCAGGCATTGAGGAGCACCCAATAAAGGAAGTACCCTAGAAAATGGACAATAACAATGTTTAAAAAAGAAGTATTACTGACAACTTATCATAAGGTGATAATCCCTGGGAAAAAAAGAGTAAACATTTGTCACATTAGTTGTGTCCTATTAATCTATTGATTCATACATTCAATGTACCTGTGACATTATGTTATTGATGTGGAATAAATTATATCATGATGATTTTTGAAGTATTACAAATACATGTTTGTAAGACAGATCACATTAAAAAATACAATATTCAACACATTTAAAAATACAATATTGAACCTCTGCCTGTTCTGCACAAGTTGCAGAGAATTGACACAATGTTATTACACTGCCAGATACAGATGTTGGTACAGCCTTGTCCTTTCACAAACCAATAACACAGATGAAAGGAGATTCTTTAAAGAACTGTCATTTATGGTGATTCCTGCTCTACACCAAAACAAAGCCGATACTCTACGGTACAGAAGATGGCCTTCTGAAGTACATATAAAAGATTGTAGCCTTTGTTGCCAATATCTTCTAAACTACTAGGATATTTACTAACAAAGATGCAAAGGGCAAAAGAACAGTAACACCCATTCAGCAGTTATCTTTGATCGGTCTAGACAAAAAAAAATAGATTTGCCGACAGGTTGCTGTGGATTTCTGCACATTTACCCCATAGCTGGTAAATGAGCGAATATCATTTCTCAACACTGTTGGCTTTTATGCCTTTACAAAGAAAGTTTACCCTATTGTCCACTTTCATGTTATAATCATAACATTCAGCAAATTGGATTGATAGATAGATTCAGCAAAGGATTGATAGATATAACACCTTTATCTCAACCACTATAATTACTGTATATTTGTACTCTCCATATAGAGCAGTGGTCAGGGAACAGGGGTAAATTACCCCAAAGGGGGTAAAAATGAAATTCCTGGGGGTAATGCTGCCGATTCACATGCTGTCAGTTGGATTGTAGACCCCTTTAAATGTGATATTGCTGTTGTACCAGAAGAGCCTCAAGGGTTGGCAGAGGCACTTCTTGAGCTTCGATGCAATAATGAAGCACGTATTGCATTTGAAAACAAAGCAGATCTGTCATATTTTTGGATGTTGACAGCTGCAAAGGCATCCAAAATTGCCCATGAGGAGGCAGTCAAAAAGTTACTGCCTTTTGCAACAACCTACCTTTACGAACAAGGATTTTCCACTCTAAAGAAACATAAAAACAAAGCAGAGAAATCGATTGGACGCTGAAGACTGTATCCAAATTGCTCTGACATCAAAATGCCCCAATATTGATGCACTCGTATCATAAATGAAGCAACATCATTTCTCCAAAACCTGAAGTTTTGAAGTTGAAGCTTTCAATAAAATTTTGAATTCCAATAATTAATAATATATGATTTCCTTCCTTTCAAATCAAAGGGGTAATGTTGGCCTATCTAAATATATTTGGGGGTAAAAGGTAAAAAAGTTCCCTGACCACTGATATAGAGTAACATCATTAAGGAATGCAACTGTATATTTACAATGTCCAGTAGAGGACACAACAGCCCAAACACTGCTAACATGTCCACATTAACGCACACATTATTTTGCCTATTATGTGAGACTATGCTTCAGCTGCAGGAAATTACATATGTTGAGAACAAGTTTGTAGTTTTTCTCTGCACTATCTTATCTAGTCTTCAGCACAGACAGTAAATGAATGCCAGAAAGGGTAGGTAGCTTAAAACAGTACCTAGGATACCAGGTACATCCTCACACCATGCATGCATGTCCAAAACCCTCACCATACTCCAGCTGATCGAGAACACCTGCGCTAGACTGAACAGTACCGCTATGTAACTATCATCCTTCACACTGGCTCTGCAGGTGGAAATGCATCGCAAGAAAGCCAGCAAGACTGCAACCTATTTAATAAAGGATTTATTCTAATACAGAGGTACATATTCCTAATCATTGACTGGTAAAATAAAGCCAATCGAAAAATGTCAAAGTATAAATAATATAAATAAAAAATGTCCTGCAATGTTACTCCTAACCCAGTTAATGGACTGTGGAAAAGATAGGGTTTTGGATATAAGTTAGGGACTTTCTTCAGCAGGATGATAATGAAATATTAACCAAAATGAATGTAAATATTTTGGGAAGTTAAACTAAGTTTCAGAACTTTTAGTGACTGACAGCTAAGGCAGCAACCTACAATGTTAAAACACTTAACTGTTGCTTGAGGTAAAAAAGCCCACATGTCAAACCTTTTATACTCATGTGTGATAACAAACAGTGCCTGCGATGTCCTATACTACTGTAATAGAAACATCCTGCATTAACATATGTCTGGAAGGCAGACTTCATGGTCTCTTTTATATCCATATCCAAGAATTCTTCTATATATTTCCAGAAACTATAACCACAAGATTAGGGTCATTTATATGTAGACAAGGTGAAGATTATTCTGCTGTAACACACAACAGGCCTAGATGTACAGGCTCAGGCAAACACATGCTGCGTACATTTACATGTATGAGTTCTTAAGTCTCTCAGACAAGCTGTGGCATCATCTGGGGAATCCTCCCCTGGGACCAGCAGTGCATTATACTTTTGCAAAATGTATATAACACAAGATAAATGATATATACAAAATACACTTAGCACTTGTAACAGGATGCCACATTGAAATATAATAAATGAGGTTGTCAATTGGAGCTGTACCTTTCAGCACTAGGACACCATATCATACATAATTCCAGGCATCCTGGCAAATGCTGGTTGTGCTGCTAATGAGGTCCCAGCTCAGTGATCCCCAAACCCCAGCCTTGTTATTCCACCTGTGCTTAATAAGGAGATTTAAAGCTGCTTTGGCTGTTCATTTCACCTGTCCTTAAACATGCATCATTTCCCCATATCCTGCTGTCTTACTCCTGCAAATGCAATCTGTCCTCACTGGCTCGCCGGATTATTCCGGCATCTCGTAAATCACCTCCTCCCGTCACACTCGTTGCCTGTAATGGCTTCCTCTGGGCTTCCTATATTTCACTTGGGTGACAGCTAATATATTCCCAGCATCATGGCTCAGTGCTGAAACCCATGGCAGGCTGACTATTAATGGTTTTCTGAATGGAAATAATCATTGACTCCTACTCCCCCTGGTGTCTCTGAATCACCTCACCTGCAGTCTAGGGCATTTGTGCATTATTTAACTCCGCTTCATTAGGAGAACTCTTGAAGAATAATAGACTGCAGAAAAGGAGTTGGTTTAAGGGAAAGGCTCACAGACATGCATATAAACATATGGTTTATTTTGTGAGAATCATTTGTCGCCGTTTTTTTACATGGTTTAGTATAAAAAGCAATTCCTGTGCTTCACTTTTTTTTTTTTTTTAAAGTTATTCATCAGTGCACAGATATGCAGAAGCACGGTATTATTTTATAATCTTCATACACAGTTCTGGGACAGGATGATACAAAAACATTTCAAATTTGTACATTATGTCCTTCAAATCTCCAAATTAATAACAAGAAGGAATTGTGGCCATCTGCAGGTATTGGAACACTCAGAACCTAATGAAGTAGCACAATCCAATTGTTGTGAATGTGAATATAGGATGACATTGAGATCATGTGTAGGAAAGATGAAATAATACTGAGAGGGTTTACCTGCATGGCCAAACCTCAGTGAAAGTTATTAGTAGTATGGAATCATACTTATGGTATCATCCAGAGGCTCGGTATACAGAAAGTTTAGAAAACCAGTGGGAAAAAGTAAATAATTGCTGGTGCTCGGAGATGTCATAGAGATACCGTATATACTCGAGTATAAGCTGACCCGAATATAAGCCGAGGCACCTAATTTTACCACAAAAAACTGGGAAAACTTATTGACTCGAGTATAAGACGAGGGGGGGGGGGGCTTTTTCAGTATAAAAAAAATGTGCTGAAAAACTCAGCTTATACACGAGTATATACGGTACATAATCAAGAGCCTCTTCAGTTACAAGTTAGGAGCACTGTTAACAATTTGATGTGGCAAGAAAAGGAATGTATAAAGATGTTTTAGTTTTTAGACTTAAGTTGCAGAAGCCCCTCTTACTCGAAAAAAAACCCTAGTTCCAAGCATTTTAGATAAAAGATCTCATATCAATATTTATAAAAGTAGTGTTATCTTAGCAAGAGGACGACAATGTATTTCTTTATTTTATTACAAATTAAAAGTTGCATCTAGATGATTCAAGTTGATCACTTCATACCTTTTAGTGTGTTTTGGATATATGAAAACTATGCATTGCATGCTGTGGGGCCATTCACAGATCCTTCTTTTTACCAGGGACAGTGGTTATAGTGCCACATTCAGGATAAAAATAAATTGATTACAGCTTTGGGGAACTAAGCTAAACACTCTAAATAAAACGCGAGTTAGGAAACACACTTTCTTTAAATAAACAATAATACAAAAGTCAGATTATTATAGACTTATTTGACAAAGCTGAAATCCCATATAGACTTCTTTAACAGCATCTTTGCAATATAAAGCCTTTGTCAGGATGTCTGTCTATGGGGGTTCCTGAGAACATCGCAGCTGCGCATATTTACCGTTTGTACGGTAAAAATATCCACTAAATAGGGCAAGGGCAATAATGAGGGAAATATCTGTGAAAAAAATCCATGCAAGGTGTCTCACGGCTGTCCCAGAGAACTGAATCTCCCCCTATATTAACTTAGGCTTCCCTTTGAAAACTGCTCTGTTGAGGAGACTGGCAGGGCTGCCAGTAAAAGAGACAGTTTCTTTGAATGCATTTGATTCAGCTCTCAAGCTGAGTGCCACCTGATCTCTGAAAATGAAAATAAGCCAGTAGTTAGGTATTTTCTCAATGGTCATATGATGAAGAGAAAAAGAATGGGGGATTGCGCAATGAACGAGCAAGCTGAGAACAAAATTTCAAAGCCTCTCTGCTCACTATATGTTATGTGACTATAGCTCCCATGGCAGTTGTGTGGCATTTAACAAACTATAAATAATTGATAGTGGCTTAAATAAAAAACTAAAGAAGACCACGTGGCTCCTAGGCATAGCTGATCAGCCGAGGCCCCATTATGCGCAAGCCCAGGAAGCCCCACACAGACCTGGTGGAGTGTGCCGTGATGTGGGTAGGCACTGTCCGGTTAGCCTTAAGATACGCCTGTTTTAATGTAAAGGTAAGCCATCTAGCAATGGTTTGCTTGGAAGCTGACCAGCCTCTTCTTTGGGAACCAATTAGTACAAAAAGAGAGTCCGTATGTCGTATATCCGAAATTCTTTGGACATAAATACATAATGCCCTGACCACATCTAAATATTCTAAGGAAGAACCTGCGGAAGCATCCTGGAACACTGGAACCAATATTTCCTGATTGATGTGAAAACCGGAAACTACTTTCGGTTGAAAGAAAAAGGACAGTCCGAAGCACCGCCCTGTCATCATGGAAGACCAGGAAAGGCTCCCTGCAGGAAAGAGCCCCAAGCTCTGACATTCGTCTAGCCGACGCTACAGCCAGCAGGAGCACCACCTTCCATGTCAGAAATCTAAGGTCCACTGATTATAGGGGTTCAAAAGGAGGTTCCTGAAGCATAGATAGTACCAAATTCAGATCCCAAGGTGCCGTGGGAGGAACAAAGGAAGGTTTAATGTGCAGGACCCCCTGCAAAAAAGTACTGACTTCCGGAAGGTCTGCCAGACGCCTCTGGAAAAAGTTGGAAAGGGCCGAGACCTGGACCTCTAAGGAACCCAGGCGGAGCCCTACATCAAGACCATTTTGAAGAAAACTTAGCAGCCAGGGCAAATGAAATTTACTTGTATTGTGTGCCCGATCTTCAAACCCCTTAACATAAATACACCAGATTCTATGGTAAATGCGGGCTGACACTGGCTTTCTAGCCAGTAGCAGGGTATTCACTTTTGACCATCAGAGGCTGGCTTCAACAGCCATGCCATCGAAGCCAGCCGAGGCAGGTCCTGATGCTGAAAGGGACCTTGCAGAAGGAGGTCTTGCGAAGAGGCAGACAAAGTCCTTGTCCCTTTGCCATGAAAAGGATGTCTGCATATCATACCCTGCAGGGCCAATGGGGAGCCACCAATATAACTGGGAGTCCTCCCTGCTTGACCCTCCGGAGTGCCCAGGTGGAGCATTGGAATGGGAGGGAAAAGATACCCTAGCCTGAAATTCCAACACATTGTCATTATGTCCTCTGCCACCGCCAGCGGGTCTCTTGCTTCTGCACAGAACCTGGTAACCTGCCAATTGTGTCTGGACGCCATCAGATCCAGATCCGGAAGGCCCCACTTTTGGACTAACAAAAGTGGGTGGAGTAATCATTCCCCTGGCATTGCTGTGTGACAACTTAGGAAGTCGGCGTCCCAATTTAGAATGCCTGGAATGAATATGGCTGACCGATATGGGATGAACTGTTCAAATATCTGCCCATTACCCTTGGACTTCTTGTCCCCCCGTTTGTTGAAATATGCCACCACCGTAGCATTGTCCGTTTGTAATCGTACTGGGAATCCCTAAATTAGGGACTGTGCCCCTTTTAGAGCCATAAACATGGCCTTTAACGCCAGGATATTTATTGAAAGGGAACCTTCAAAGACCCTGAAGGTGCAAATGTAGCGCCACTGCAACCCCAGCTCTTTAGGCTTGCATCCGTTGTTATGATAATCCAGGAGCACTGGGCAAAGGATCTGCCCATGCTGGTGTTCTTGCCTCTTCCACCACCTGAGAGAAAGATGGGCCTCTGGGGACAACAGTATCCTCTGGTGCTCCAAGTGGAGAGCTGAACCTGACCACTTCTTTAAGAGATCCCCCTGGAAATATCTTGAGTGAAACCTTAAATAAGGGATTGTCTCGAAGGTCAAGACCATCTTGCCCAGAAACCTCATGCAAAGAAGCATGGAAGGCTTGTGACTGTCTAGGACCCTGGTCACTAGGTCTTGCGCCGAGCAAACCTTGTCCTGTGGAAGGAAAATTTTCTGCCTTCTGGTGTCCATTATAAGACCTAAGAAAATCATCCTCTGGACTGGTATTAACTGGGACTTCTGGACATTTATCAACCAAACGTGAAGCTGCAGGGTCTCTATAGAGAGCTTTAAATGCTGACAAAGAAGCAGATCTGAGGGGGCTTTGATCAACAAGTCATTGAGATAGGGCACTATGCTCACCCACATAGAACAGAGATGGGCAGCCATTACTGCCATCATTGCTCTAAATACTCTGGGCACTGTGGCCAGGCCAAAAGGAAGCGCACTGAACTGGTAATGGTCCGCTCCTACCGTGAAGCAGAGCAATGGTTGATGCCCTTCCCAGATAGGTACATAAAGATATGCGTCCCTAATATCTATGGACGCCAGGAATTCTCCCCCCTCCAATCCATTTATCACTGAACGAAGAGACTCCATTCAAAACCTTTCTATTCTCAGATGAAGATTTAGGGACTTTAAGTTCAAAATGGGATGGAAGGAACGTCCGGCTTGGAGACCAGAAAAAGATTTGAATAGAATCCCTGGCGCCTCTGGTTCTCTGGGACTGGGCAGATTACTCCCGCTAAAAGAAGAGAATCTACACAGTGCAACATCGCTTGCCTTCTGTTTTGGTCGAGGGGCAGGGCAGTTGCAAAAAGCCGAGAGGCTTGACTTAAAAGATCTATGATATATCCCCTTGCCATGATCCCCTGGAGAGGTTTTCATGCACTGTTCTTTGAACAGTCGCAGACGCCCCCCACTCCCACGGCCGTGAGAAGAGGGTGTAAGTCAGACTGCCTGTTTTCCAGGGAGTCTGGCCTGACGTCTGCTGCCAGATGAGGTCTTTCTTCTATGGGAGAGACCTCTAAACCCAGAAACCCTACCTCTGCTTGTCTGACCTTTAACGGCGCGGCCTACCCGAAAGTGCTGACGAAAGGAGCTAAACCTCGGAGTACGGGGCTTTAACACATTAACGGGAAGGAAAGTACTCTTCCCCCGTCGCCTGGCAGATAAGGTTATCTAACTCTCGTCCAAAAAGTACAGAGCCCATATAAGGAAGAGCCTCCAAGGCCCTTTTAGAGTCTAGGTCAGCTTCCCAGGACCGAAGCCAGAGAGTTCTTCTAGCCGCCATCGCAGCAGCTGACATAGAAGATGACAAGGATGCCGCGTTCTGCGCTTCCTCATACAGAAACCCTGAAGCTTCCTTCAGGTATAAAGCTAGGGGAAGAAGGTCCGAATCCTGCAATCCCTCTGCCAGATGGTCTGCCCAAGTTTCCATTGCCCTAGCAACCCATGCAGAAGACATCATGGATCTAAAGGAGGCTCTCGCTAATCCATAAATGGATTTTAAAAATCCTTTCACCTTGCGATCAGTGACATCCTGAAGATTGGCGGTGCCTGGAACTGGAAGTGTAGTGTGGCGCACCAGTCGTGCCACCGGTGTATCCACTCTAGGAACCTGTTCCCAGCATGCTAGATAATCTGGCTGTAATGGATACAGGAACATAAACCTACGTGGAACCACCATTTTGCGATTGGGCTGCGACCAGGCCGATTCAGCAATCTCCCTTAATTCCATAGAAGGGGGAAAATAAATCATGGGGTTTTTAACCTTTTTGAATAACCCCTGGTTACCTGGTCTAGGCTTGTCAATATCTACCAGGTCTAAAGCACACCGTACTACCAGAACCAGGTTGTCAATACCCTGGTTTCTGATCGAGTCATCCAGGTCTAAGACCTGTGTCTGAAAATCTGACTTATGCAGAAGTTCCCCCTCCTCCTCTAATGACGCCTCAGAGTCCGAGACCGAGAAGAGAGGATGGCTTACTCTGTGTCTCTTGTTTCTAGACCCTGATGGTCCTGGGTAATCTAAAAACCGGTTTAATTTATCTATACCGCTAACCAAAGCACTGGACCAGACCGGTTCCCATTGGGAAAGGCCTGAAGGAGTTAATGAGGATGGAAGGCCACTTGGACCTACCCCTGAATTCTCTTCTTGTTGGGACATTATCTCCATCTGGACTAACCCTACCAACGAGGTAGAAGGGTGTTCGACCACTGAAGTCCCCTTCCGGTGGCTCAAAAGCTGCACCAGAGAATCTACTGACTGTTGTAAAGACATTGCCCACTTCGGTTCCTCCATGGCTATAGGAGCCAAAACCTGAGCCTGCGCGGTCTGGGACCCCGCTTCACAGCCCACACATAGGGCTCCCGGTCCTGTTGTTCCACGGGTTATTTTATTTTACATTTTGAACAAATATAAAATTTAGCTTTGGTAGATTTCCCCTTATCAGACATAATTACTGAATAGGAACAGGATAAACACAGGATAGAAAGTATAATATACAAACACACAGGCACAGAGAGACTCCTAAAAATACTACTAATCCCTGACAAAGTCACCAGTAGTATCTCAGATTTGTTTTTATTTTATTTTTAATAAACAACTTATATATGTATACATTTTAGTGAGTAGAAAACAATATATTAAATTATGTAACTACAACACTAAATTTCTTGTAAAACACCATATACTTCCTCTTGTATAGCGTTATATAGAAAATTAATAATACTTAGCCTATCCAGGCCGATGCTTTGGCCCTGTGGAAGAAACCAACTTGTTAAGACAGGGGGAGCTCTATAAGAACGCCTCCCTTCTGCAGGCCTCCTGAGTGTTTGTGGTGCTTCTCCTATTAAGCCCGCAGACTGCCTCTTTTTTAATGCATAAAATGCATTATCCAAAGTAGCTCCGTCCCCCCCTCTCTGAGGAAGGGACTTGGTAGCTTCCAAGATGGTGGCGCCCATCGCTTCTGCATACCGGCGCTCTATGCTCCACTGAGCAGCGTCGGTCCCCAGGAAATTATGTGGCTGTGTCTTCTCCCTGCACTCGCATGCCAGCATCATACAAAGAAGACAGGGGTTTTTTGTCAGGGTCGCCGCTCTCCTGACCTGACAGCGATGCAGCCCCTGTAAGCAATGCAGCCTTGCTGTCCCAGTCTTCCTATCTTGTTTTTACACTAACCTAGAAAGAAAAACGGCCTATAAAAATAAGGTAACCAGCAGCAAAATAAAAGTCAGCCCAACATCTTAGGCACTTAGACTACACTGACTAGCTACAGGGGGTTGCAGAGGGGAGGAGTCTGTCAGCAGCCACAGTTTAACTAGTAAGTGTCAACTCCACACTCCCCAGCTACAACCCCATGGTAGCAGTGTCCCCCAAATAGGATGAAGAAAAAAAAATTAATGGGATTACAGCTCTATTGGTCAACAAAACAAAAAAAATGAATTTAAATGTATGGGACACAGAAGTAAAACTACATTGTTCTGGCTTAGTCTGACTGTAAACTACAAATTTATTAAAAAGTAAAGTTTAAGTTTAGATATTCCATCCAATCATCATCAGAAACAATTCTAGCCAACCTCAGAACGCTTTAAACTTAAGAATCAAACTTAAAAAGGTACTCTTTTTGAACATGAGCAACAACGTGTTTGAACACTTGTGTTTCCACATCTGTATTTTTATTTTAATGCCTCCCAATATACACCCGCAACCTTAAATCTAGCAAGGATGCATCCCCAGCAAAGATGCATCAACCATCAACTCCTAAACTTGCACCTGTTCTATGTACATACACAATTTACGTTTCATAGTAAAGTATTTCAAGATCCTTATAACTCAAAGAGAAGTGCAGCCCATGCAACATTGCAGTACTTCTTCTCTGTTTGTTTGTTTTTATAAGCACGCTCTTCCTGCTACTAATACTTCTTCCTATACAACCAAGTATTCTACTGGTTCCAGCAACTGCTTGACTACACCTCTTGCTTACCTTCATAAAATCTGAAACCAGAACTCAAAAGTTCCCTTTCCTCTGTTGTTGACATTACAGCAGTAATCATTCTGTATTCTCTTTTTGGATTTTTGAGTCCCGCATGCATTTTTACATGATCATTTATATTTCTGCTTCTATTCCCATAAACTTAATTAGATTGCGATATAATTGGGTCAAATACCTTTCTCTCTTTGTCTGTCAATGCACGTCTGTTTTATTCTCTGAATTTTATTCTAATTGTTATTTGCATTTTAGATTTGGGAAGCACTCAAAAACCAGTAACACTACAGAAACAAAACCTTATAACCAGGGTTTGACAAATGTCTTCAAAACTTAGTAGACTGCAAAAAAACTGTTTCAGAAAACAATTACCTACCCAGCACCTTTCTGTGGTCAATTTCTTTCTTCAAAAAGCCTTAATTTGCTGCTCACATTTGGCAGGGTGAATACCAGTAAGTTATAGACAAACTTTGTAACCATCAAATCCAATCCACTTACCCAGACTACTTCTACTTTAAATAGAGCCTCAAGATATGACCAGCAATTGATGGCTACCTAGCACATCTGGACATTTTGAAAGACCATGAGCAGCTTCAAGAGGCTATTTGAGAGGTGGATGGCCAAACAGTAGCAGCGAGGAGGAGCAGAACAGACTAGTTAGCTATCGTATGTTTAGTTTCACAAGATGAGACTAGATAAAGTATCTCTTGCGAGACTAAGAGCTCCACAGATAGATAGATATATAAATATGTGAGTGACAGCGTGGCAGTGAATCAGAGTGTAGCTGATTCATTCTGATTCGCTGCTAGACTGAGTGTCTCATGAGTGCCTCCACCTCCGCAGTGAGAGCTTTGGCCTAGGCATGCAGTGCCTGCAGCCAGAAAGGAGAGATGTAGGAGGAACCCGGTCAGGTAAGGCGACACCTCTAGACAGAGGTGTATTTTATTGCCATGAAGATGACATGGCGCCCAGGTTTTATCAAGCCCTGCCTTATACACAAAATATTATGGCCCGACTAGTCCTCCACAACCATTGACAAATCCATTATTTCAGGTATATTATTTAGCTCAGTAATTCACAGGTCTTAATGTACATTAGTTCCAAAGTAGTCTTACTCACTGTTTGTTTAAAAAAACTAGAAACAATATCTCCCTAATCAATGCCAGTTTAACAAGCTATGTGACAAAAGTCAGATAAATAGATTTGATTATAGATCTAAACACAAAGAATGAGTCACTGTGAAAATGGCATGCACACATGTGCAAATACAAAACACAAATAAAGTATAAAAAACACTGGGTGCACACACAACGAGAAAATGTAAAACACACAAAATGAGAAAGACAGGCACAAGAAAACAAGACCACATTTATAAAGATGTGTTATATTAGTGGTGTAGAAATCATTATTAATGGCACAATTTCTAAGAGAAATTCTAAATTAATTAAAGCCTACATTTAAAGCGACAAATGTGGCTTAAAGTCTGGTTAATCTTACAAACTTAAAGCTCATCTTAAAATTAAATAATGAAGACAGATATTTACACCATTAGTTTGCCAGATGACACTTTTCAGTCCATTTTTCATATTTGTCACACTGATCAGAAAGAAATATGTGACTGGGAATGTCGATTTAGCTGCCTAGTAACACAACTGTCACTACCAATGTAAAACTGGGAAATGTTGAGGTTCAGTACAATGCAATGTGCAATGACTTAGAGCACGTAACTGTAAGACACTGAATTCACACAAACTGAGGCTGCTAAAGAATTTGCAGCCTTGTTAATTGCAGGAGGTCTGACCAGCAACGCATATTCACCAAAGTCAACAGTGGCATTGGTCACATATGTAATATCTGCATCTAAGGACTGCATAATGTACATGGAGTCAAGTACTCGCTGGGTTACATACCTAGAACATCTAGCCATTCCTCTTTCACATCTTTTCCAGCTGCTTCCTGTGATATCTCCTCATTTGGTTTATTTGGTGCTTTGCTTTTTTCCACACTCTCAACAGTTTCCAAAAGAGGAAGATCACTCAAGTCATCATCTTCCTCCCCAGTGCTATCTATAATTTCAAACTCTTCTGCACTGTCCAGCAGAGAACTTCTGTCTCTTGGTTTGGTCTCATTCTCTGAAAGCTGAGCACTGTCAGACCCATCTTCATGTATTAGTGTGTCACCGACACTGGAGTGGGGTTCATCCGCAGAGGCCATCCTCTGGATGAAATTAGGAAGAGGGAAATCACCTGCAATCAAACGCAAAGAGTTAGAAAAGCAATTCAAATTGACAGAAAAATGTCTAGAGTTTCATCCATTTGTCACTTTCTTGAGCGCTTTACATAGCATGATTCTCTATTAACAAATGGTCACTAATCCCTTGAAGGTTCTTCTGTAACCACCAGCTTCACCTACAATGGATATAGCCTCCCTCTTACATACACATAGACTATTTCATTGTCAATGAAGCTCTATGCTTCATTGAGCTGCCACTTAGTTGTCCAAAGAGAACCTGAAGGAATAGGATTCAACAAATATAGTATTCTTATATAATTGAGTGTAGTGAAGGTGGTAACAATATGGTGAAAGGTAAGTAATAGGGGATGTTGTTACCTACTAAGTGAGGACAGGATCTGTATAGAGCATTGATGCTACCTAGAAAAATAACCATCGCACCAGCCCTGACTTCTGATCTGACCCAAAATGATGCAACATAAAGACGCATCACCCTCTTAAATATGTCTTCTTTGCAGGCTGTCACAGATATCATGCTAAACAGACTAAGCCATTTATAAACATTTCTTTCAGGCATATCATGTAGCTCTATAATGCACATGGTCTTATAAAACCCATATGCTATTGTTTGGCAGTTGGAATAGGCAGTAATTAATTCCACTTTATAGGATTAGTGTGGGACTTGGTAATAAAGGAAGATGATAGACACTGTGCCATGGCTATCAAAGAGTACAATCAGCGAGAGATATAGAAAGGCACCAAGTTAATTTTATATTGGATCCTGCCAACAGTAAGCCAGAGCAATGATTGGCAGTTTACTGGCTATGTTTTCAATGGGTGTAAGCAGCAATAGTTTATATTAGATTATTAAATGAGATTATGTTAAACTGTGTTTGTAATGTGCTGTAATGTCAAAATGAGAGTTGTTAAGTACTGCAGTTTCAGTAGTATCTCCGTTCATTGTAGGTATACCAGTGATAATATCATTTTTGGTATTTCAATTGTAAACTTCATTTTTTTTGAACAGCATGCACAAAAGAATCCAGTCAGGAAGCATACAATTCTGAGAAGAGTCATTTAATGAAGGGAGAAAGTAAAGAGTGTGCTGAAAGACCTCAAAATAATGATAATGGCAGACTGACACTTTTTAGCCAAGTGACAGAGAATACATTTTCCTTTGGAAATACTGTAAGTCCAGCATCCCAGAATGTTTATTGCCACTACAATAAGCTATTTGACAGTCCATTGATTTTTTTTACATTTATTTAATTTTGATAATTCATACTGTTTCCTTGCTGCACTTTTGTAAGAAATGCAGAATAAAAAATGTCCATTTAATAGCCCAAAAAGTTATATATTGCATCATAATTTTCTATTTTTCAGCCATAGTTTATTTTAGGATGATTAAATCTCAGCCTCAACCAAGGAAGACAAGCAAGATTGGGAAAATTATGCTGAAGTCAGGAAAATACAACAGTTATTAATAAGAGACCCACCTGTTTTACAGCCTCTTAAATATTCTTGTGGATATTAAGTTACAACAGCCAGATTTGAGATTTAGAAGCAGTAAGTTGGTAAGAGAGAATTCTCTGCCTAATTAATGTATTCCATGGTTCATAAAGAGCTCTATGAAAAAGTCCTGATGTTTAAATCTGAATTTCTGTTCATTTCCTTCCAAAGAAATTTTATGTGCTGCAATCTTAAATTAAATTACAGATCATTTACGTATTCGGAAAATAAGTATATTTTGTTAAAGAAAAATGAGCCAGAGAAAATCTGTAAGCGTCTGTTGCCTAGTGGGAAATGTCCACATGAATGTTAGTTTTGTGAGCTGTGGTTTGTGGGCATGTTGTAACGGAGGTTAAAGGTGGTATAACCACAATAGTCACCACATAATTTGCTTTGCTAGCTCCCCATTAACTAGTAAAAGGTGGTAGTGCAGCACTACCCCACTTCCCCAGCCAGAACTCAGAGGGACTGCTAAATGTTGAGCCCTGCACTACCATCATTTACTACGTGGTAGTGCAAGCTCTAGGGATGTAAAAAAAAAATATATTTTTTATAGTAAAATCATGCTATAGTAAATATCTTAATATGGAAAATTACACTGTGGTAAATATTTTCCATATTACTAACAGGTATTAATAACTAAACATGAGTTAATACATGAACATTAATTTGTAGATAACTCCCATATCATTTAAATTACTTACCCAAAATCAGGGATAAGCAACCTGATACCCTTCAGGGGCCGCATGGTGCGGCACCTATAACATTCAAGAATATTACCCTTAATCATCATCATCACCATTTATTTATATAGCGCCACTGATTCCGCAGCGCTGTACAGACAACTCATTCACATCAGTCCCTGCCCCATTGGAGCTTACAGTCTAAATTCCCTAACATACACACACACTCAGTAATAAGTTAAAACAAAACATTTAATGAAAGAAAGAGATCTCTATCTGTAATAACATATCAGCAGGCATTTTAAACTAGTGTTACAAGCTTTGACAAACAAATTTGACAATAAAGCAGGAAGGAGCTGGGGAGCACAGGTACAGACTCAGAGGGCCGCCTGTTCACCATCACTGCCCTAAATAGTGAAATTCACGCAAAATTTAGGTGAATCTTATTAACATTATGTAAAAGTACCCTATAGGCAAAATGACGAGGAGCAAAGCAGAAAAAGGATGATGGGTGCAGAATTTACTTCCTCCATTGTCGGTGATCTGTTTCATTTATGAAGATGTGTGAATATCCTACACCGAATAGCAAATTACGTCTCGAGTACTATGCCTGCATGCTATTGTCAAAAATTTCAATCAATCTTGGTTGAAGATATTAGATGCTTAACTATAACAGTATATGTGTATACTAAAAATATATATATATATATATATATATATATATATATATATATATATATATATATATATATATATATATATATACACACATATACATATATACACATACACAGTCATGTGAAAAAAAGGTATGCCATCTTTCAAATGCGTATTTTTACATGTATGGACAAGTAAAAATCACCTGCACCTCAAGAGGCATTATACAATAACATACAGGGGAGTGGACAAAAAGAGTGGAGGAGAGAGGGCATGGTCTGTGAGATCTTATAATGGGGAGGGAGGACATGGAGTGAGAATGTGGGCAGAGGCAGCATATAATTTAGTGGGAGACTGGTGGGCTATGAAGGAGCATATAAAATACCACCAGACTCTCCATCATAGGCTGGTGGAGATCTGAAATGTATTTCGGGGAGTGACATGGGAGAAGTCTTTGAGGGTGGAATGGGATGTGGATATCATTGGGGGCAGTCATTGTTGTCAGAGTGGAGAGAGTGGGAGGGAGTGCAGGAAGAGTAGTGGCTTTGCAGGTGATGGTGGTTACTTTGAATTGGGTTCTGTAGGGAATTGGGAGTCACTGTAGGGACTGGCAAAGCAGTGAAATAGAAGTGGAGAAGCAGTATAGGAAAAGCAATCTCACAGCGGGATTGAGGATGGATTGAAATGGGGAGAGGTGCAACCCAGACAACAGATAATGAGAGAGTGGATGAGAGTTTTCATAATGTCAAAGGTGAAAAGGGTTGTGCCTTGGTGATGTTTCCAAGATAGAAATGATAGAACAAATGCATACAGGGATTTAAAGAGGAAGTGGAGTAGGGGGTGACACTCAGGCAATGTATATAAGGAACATAGGACAGTGTGGTGTTGTCCACAGTGAGAGAGATATTGGTGATGGGGAATGGGGTGTTGGACTGTAAATGGCATGGACACGACCTCCAGCAATTTGGTCTGGATCATTCAAGTTTCTGTTAACTCCATGCCAAGGAGAAAATACATCTAAGAAAAGCAACTGAAGAAGGATGTATCTTCTGTTTCATGTTGCTGCTCATGAATCTAGGAAAGGTAATAAGGTAATTTAAAGCAATACGTCAGTATCCTTGCAAATTTAACCAAAGACCACACTACATGATGCTCTGGGAAATTGCAAAGAACCTAAAAAAGCTACACCCAGGCATCTACAACCCTCTGTCAATACAGCAACTGTTACAATTCATGAGAAAAAGACAGAACAAGTATGTCTTTCATGAAAGAGTAGAAAAGGGAACCTGATGGTGAAAGAGTGATTATTTAGGATAGTTTTGCAGTCACAGGACCTGGACGCCTCCTACCACGAGTCCACCAAGCACTCCTCTTCACAGCGCAGTATACTAGGAGGAAAATGTGAGACCATCTGACAACAGAGGCCTGGCCAAAAATGGATTGTGCAACAGGACAATTTTCCTAACTACACCAGCAAATCTACATCATACTGATTGAAAAAGAAAAGAATAAATGTTTTGGAATGGCCAAGTCAAAGTCTAGACCTCAATGACACCAAGATGCTGTATAGTAAAATGTACCTAGTAGATACATTTTATGAACCTTCTCCCTATCCTAGATGCAGCCCTAGGGGCATCACCATGCAACAGTTTTTTTCCAGTTCTAGAATCACATAATTGTGAAATCAATGTCATTCAATTCTTTAATATGGCAGCAGAATGAATGTCCGAGTGCGAAAACCAATCTAGGTTCTGAACCAGGCATGTGAAAAAAAAAATAGAGTAGCTCCAGAGCTCCTACTACTACATAGGGGTATGGTTCAGCATCTGTTCAAGCCAGATGTGTTTTCCTTCGGCTCTAATCTCAACTCAAGAATATCCCCCGCCATCAGGGTCACACAAGCATATTTTACAAAAAAGCTCAAAGTGAGAGACACAGCAAGCAGAGACCACCAGGTTCAAATATCTGGAGGGCCTCCAATGAACTGTGAACAACTGTGTCACTGTCTCCTTAGTCAAAAAAGCAGATACACCGCATACCACCCTTTGGAGGCAGATATCTGCAGTGTGTGTACAGAGTCACAATCTTTTCAGCGGATGGTTATGAGAAATGAAGATCACAGATCTGAAGGTAAATTGTGTAGGTATGTACGCATGAATTGGCATGCTCATCAATTGTTGGTGAAATCATTACAGAAATTGCATCTGAAGTAAAATTGCATAGGTGTGTACCAAGCTTTAGGCTACACTTTAGGGTTTTCAACCAATCATTGGGCCAATCACATGATAAATGACTGTTAAGCCCAATATTGCAATAATGTTTACACTGCAAAAAAAACTTGAAACCAGCAGAGCCTGAGTACTGCAGGAACAGCTTGGAAAGACAGCAGAGAGGTAAGTGACAGGACCTTAGAGCGCCTGGTGTGTGATAGTATTGTTTCATTTGATTTTTAAACCGGACTAAAAATCTTGATCAACGATGGAACAAAGTTGTTCCAATTCTGCAGTGAGTATGCACTCACGATCAGGATCTCCATAGAGTTTACAGAGTCATGAACGTTTCAGCTGATGGTTATGACAGATGAAGAGCACAGATCTGAAGGTAAAACATGTATAGTGAATACACATGAATCAGCATGCTGATTGTGACTTTTTTTTATCAGTTGCCGGTAAAATCTTTTTAGATAACTCATCAGGGGAAATTTTTGTAGTGTATACCCAGCCTTGCTCGTGATCTAAATCTCCAAAATAATCTGGCTTCATCAACACTGAAAAAGTGTAGCGATCTTGCAGAAATCCAGACAGGCCCTCCTTCCTCGTATTCTCCTTTGTTCATTACACCTTCAGCCCGTTCCTCTGCACATCAGACCAGTTTCTCGATCCCATGCTTCTGGGCACAGATCTAATTTCCCCAGGTATTACTTATCACTTATGCTCACAGTATAGTCAATATCTTAATCAGTGCTATGTTCTCTGTTAATTTGTTGCCGACTGGTCTTTGTATACCTTAGGGTTAGATGTTTTAGTCCCAATTGTAAATGTAGTGTCAATGTTAAATCATTTCAGTTGAGAATCTATCAGTATTGGTTTTGGAAGGATTTCTTCATAGAGCAATTTTACAATTTATTTATTTTTATTTAAATTACTACTAGTTTGTGAAATAAGGAAAAATTATATAATGTGTATGCAGTAAGTAACGTTAACTAAGGAGACAAGCTTGATACTCTCTAAAATGTTATATGACCCAATGAATTGAGGCACATATCTAGGCAAGTTGAGTTTGATATTTTTAATGGAGAGTCATCCTTTATCTCGTGGACAAAGGTGGTGACCAACATTAGCGTACGTTTTGTTATGAGTAGAGGCCTTAAGCAGTGCATCACAAGTTGCTTTCAGATATAAGATACAGAATCCGCAAAGAGATGGTAACTGAAAAGCTAATGAGCATGCGAATTAGACAAAAAAAAAGTTGTTTTATTTGTATATTCATAGACCGCATTATTGTGCGACATTGTTGTGTGCCCACAGAGCTAAATCTGTCCAGTTGTCTTGATGTGAAGACAGATAAAACTGAAGGTAATCTTTAAGGATTTGACTGACCCACTCTCTATTAGATTTGGGATGAAATAGAAAAGACAAGCCCAGTGTAATATCAAATAGCTTGCAGAACGCAATTCAAAACATAGAGACAAATTGTAATCCCAGATCAGAAACTAAGAACATTGAAAATGAAGACAGACAGGCGCGGGCTGGCAATTTCAGCCTGGGGGCGCACAGGAGGCCGCATCACGCGACACGAGATGCGGCCGCGTCATGCGATGACACGCCCGCATCCCATGTCATAAAAATCAGCAATTTTGACTCTGGGGGCGGCCCTAACATCGCTGATTCTGAGCGGCCGGGGGGCCTGTGCCCCCCTGCCCAGCCCGCCCCTGAAGACAGCAGACACCGATGTAACACAACACAGATGACTGCAAAATCTCTTTGGGCCCGATTCATTAAGGAAAGGCAAAAAAATTAGTAAATGTTCTCTGGGAAAAACCATGTTACAATGCAAGGCATGCAAATTAGTTTATTATTTTGCACATAAGGAAAATACTGGCTGTTTCTTCATGCAGCACACAAATACTTGATAGCTCTATGTTTACACTGAAATGTAAAGTTGATCTAGGACATGCCCTACCCCAACTATAAATCTGTCATCACATTTTAAATTTACCTCTCGGTCCAATGCTATATGGTTTTGCTAAGGTGCAAAGTTACTCCTTTCTTTTGCTTTACTTTTCATAATGAATCAGGCCCTTCATCTTTGGCATACAGGATAGTTGTACATTAAATCTTTCTTAAATTGGCTAATAATTAGGTCCTGGTGATTACTTCTAGTTGTTTCTTTATACCAGCGAAAAAAACAATTTACTGAAAAGATTTTAGAGATGCACATACTTGTAGATGCCAATATTTGAAGAGTAACATGTGAATAATTGTGATTTTAAATTACAAAAACAGGCATATGCTATATTTAGCTGTAATTGTAAACACTACAGACATTAAGTAAATAGCTTAGTGTGCATTTTATGAGGTCAATTTAACCAAAAGAACTATAGAATAGTAGTATACAGTAACTGGCTTGACCAGCTAACTTTAAAGTAGATTTAGAAAAACACAGCAATAAAATGTATAGATAAGACAGAGTGTTCTTTCCATTCTGATTAGATACATGACAACTGCAAATGTACAACACTATGGGTGTGTACAGACAGGATTAAAAGGTATTAAATATACCTGGAAGGTCTGTTGTTCATCAGAACTTCAGCCGTGAACTCATCATTTAAACCTAGTGTCTAGTTAGCATTTCTAATTTCTCTGCTGGACTTTCTTTTCAACTTCCATCAAGAACTGAAGTAACAGACTAAATTGACTATGTTTCAGTAAAACCAGTTTAAATCTTCCAATCAATGCTTTCAACTAATTATTTCCTTGATAACATTGTAAATAAGAGTAAATTACTGTTTTGATCACAAGGCAACATCCACTATAACATTCTTGTGGGCATATTCAAATGTTTGTTTTTCGCTCCGCGGAAAAACTATTACTGTTAATATGGTAATAGTTAACTGGATTTCAGCTCGCAGCTCAGGGAGCTGCGAGCTGAAATCCAGCGAGAAAATTACCGTATTAATGGTTTTTCCGCACACGTCGTGCGCGGACCGCAAGATTCTCGGCGAGAATTGAATATGCCCCTTGGAATCTTGGAGATAAGCGAGATTGATATTGAACACTGAAGAGTGTCCACCAGGCCTATCAAGGATTCAGACTCTGAGATGAATGAAGATACACTACAAGGCCAAAAGTATATGGACACCCAAACATTACATGTGCTTGTTGAACATCTCATTCAAAAAACACTTGACTTTAGAACATGGCTGCTTGGACTTACATCCATTCAGCCAAAACAGTAGTAGTGAGGTCAGACACTGATTTGGGGAGATAAGGTCTGGCTCACAGACAGCGTTTTGATTCATCCCAAAGGTGTACAATGGTTTTGAGGTCAGGGCTCTGTACAGGCCAGTCAAGTTCTTCCCCACCAAACTCCAGAAACTTTTTTGATGGATCTAGCTTTGTGCACAGCTTCATTATCATACTGAAACAGGAAAGGACTTTCCCCAAACTGTTGCCACAAAGTTGGACGCACACAATTCCCTAGAATGTCAATGTATGCTGTAGCATTAAGATTTCCCTTTACTGGAAGTTACCGACCCAGACCAAAGCAAGAAAAACAGACCCAGACCTTTATTGTGCCTCCACCAAACTTTACAGTTGGCAGTACACATTAGGGCAGGAAGCATTTTCCTGGCATATGGCAACCCCGTCAATCTGTCTGATGGTGAAACGTGATTTTTCACTTCAGAGAATGCATATACAATTCCTCAAATGCTGGTGTGCTTTACAACACTCAAGTTGGCGTTTGCCATTGCACATGCTGATCTGAGGATTATGTGTGGCTGCTCAACCTTGGAAATACCATTCATGAAGCTCCAGACAAACAGTTCTTGTGCCGATGTTACTGCCAGAGGCAGTTTGAAATTCTGTAGTGAGTGTTGCAACTGAGGATAGACAATGTTTATGCGCTTTTAAGAACTTTGCAGTAGAGCTATTGCACCTCCTAGATTCCACTTCACAATAACAGCACTTACAATTGACCAGGGCAACGCTATCAGGTCAGAAGTTGGACAAACTGACTTGTTGGAAAGGTCTTCAGTACAACCTTTCCTACTGCTAATGTCTGACTATGAAGATTACACAGCTACATGCTTGATTTTATTATGCATCTGTTAGCAATGGGTGTGACTGAAATGGCCTAACACTTTAATTAATAAGGGTGTCCACATCATTTGGCCCTGTTTCAATATTTTCTTTCCGGTGAAAATATTGAAACGCTCCTTTCAAAACATGTCTAAGTTCCACTAAGTTAGGCTTTATAGCCAAACATTCTCTGTTCCCTATGGAAAAGTTTCTTTCAGCAGGAAAAAAAAATTCCACATGGGTGACATTTTCCTGTTTATTGCATTTGGATAAGACCGCCCCTACACTGTTTAAATTGCCCCATCGTTGATACAGATGAGATTGTACAAACTCCATAAATCTAGTTTAGTGAAGACTGTTGCTCAACAAATTTGGTCAACATCAAATTTCTGAGATCAGCAGAAGAGGTCATTTTTTATGGTATTTTTTAGACCAGTGTAGTCAATTCAGAGTTCTAAAGAATAAACAGCACCAGCAGTAGATTTATGGATGAATCCTCTTTCCAGGAATTACGATGACACCATTAAAGGTATAGAAGCATAGAATTTTAAGACACAAAATACCAGAGGACTATCTAGTCTGCACTTTTTTGTGAGTTGAGGGTTATTTGGATTTTCTTAATGTTTTCTATTAAAGTCTCAACAAAAGCAATTGGGGTTGTCCCTTGCATTCTTGATTTTTTTTTTTTTACTGTTTGAGCCCCACCACAATTGCTTGCAAGCTATTCCAATGTCCATCATATTAAATCTCCCCACCCGAGCCTCACAAATAAAACATTTACTTAAGATATTACTCATATCAAAACGCACTATACAGTAGAAAAGACTGTCCGAGATCCATAATTTGTACACCAACTCTTAATGTTATTTTGGTTTAAGGACTGAAAGTGGTAGAATGTCTTCTTCAATTAGTTTTTCCACCAAACTGATTGTGTAGTGCAGGGACATCACCTTGGAAGGAAATTTAATAAAGTGCTGGTCCCTAAATTGGGTTGATCATATATCTCTTCAACTCAAATTATTATGCTGACAAATTATCCACTGCATTAAGGCACCACAACCTGTGATGCATGGTGGGTTCACCACCCATATTTCAAAGAATATACACACCTCCCTTTATACAATTTATATTCCCGTATCGCCATGGTTATCATTGACCATCTGGCCAATCTTGAAGGCCAGGATCTACCGTGTTTCTTAGTAAGACCATGCTTCCATCTGGCCTACCCGTAACATACTTCTTTCACCAACTGCACTTGCACCTGAAGGACATGCTTTATTGGAAACTGATTCACAGATAAATATGTGGGAAGCACATAAAACCACCATAAGAGAGGTTTTCATGGGTTAGATAGCATCAGCATAGACAAAATCTGAAAAAGCTCACATTGCTGATTTAGAAGCACAAATATCTGCACTGCTTAAAACAATAGGGAGGACAAGGCAGATTCCATGCTAGCCAATAAATTAAGGACCAAACAAACCTGCAAAAGAATAAAATAGCATTGTACAATTTGAAGTTTCAGAACACTGAAATGAGCTCACCTAGAATCTATATTACAAGCTGGTGCCTGCTTCCCAAGGTCACAGCTTAGATTCCTCACCAAAGGTATTGCTGAGGAAGATGTGAGGCAAGAAATTAAAGCGTTCAGCCAGGGCTGGACAAAGTTACCATACAATACTACAAAAGACTTCCGAGGCTCTTTCTCCCATGCTGGGTATATTCTTTAAATCTATCTTACAAGGATTCAAACTACATCTGAGCCCACCCAGACAGAGATGTGGTCATTCCAGAACAGGGAAACAACCCCCAACAGCTCAGACCATTATCTCACCTCTATGTAGGTCTTTAGCTGTTCATAAAAATTCTAGCAAAGACTGGGGAGGGTCATCTCATCCTTGGTGCTCTCAGACCAAGTTAGATCTCAGACCAAGTTAGGTTTATACCAGGTTAACAGGTGATGGATAACAGAACCTCATACATGTAGCAATCTCACTGTTCTGGTGGTGGCCCTGGATGCCAAAAAAACATTCGCTAGAGTGGCTTGGCCATTCATGCAAAGGATTCTTGACTGCATGGGCTTCAAGGGCAGCTAAATTAATTTACTTTAATGCAAGGCACTGTAGGTGTGTGCGTGGTGGGGGGAGACTTAAACAGTTATCTACTTGCAGTGCCTTGTATTACAGTTGTTTATATCATTGTTTTCACACTACCTCCATCTCCGTTTCACCTACTCTGCCTTTTCTAAGCATGGGAATAACCGTCAATGGTTATCACTGAACCATGACTCAGTAATAAGTACATAGATATAAACTATCACATGATTGTTTATTTTCTAAACTGTGAGAAATGCTACTGTTTTTCCTTAATCAGACACTATTACCAGTACACTTTTCATGGTCACTAGGGGGTGCTTTTTAGTAGGGATGTGCACCGGCCACTTTTGGTGTCTCGTGTTTTGGATTCGGATTTGCTTGAGGTTTTGGGTTCGGATTTGTTTTGCAAAACACCTGACGAAAGGTTTTGAATTCGGATTTATTTTGAAAAAAAAACATAAAAAGTGTTAAAAACAAGTTTTTTTGTTTATTTTCACTCCTACGCTATTATTAACCTCAATAACAATCATTTCCACTAATTCTCAGTCTATTCTGCAGGTGCTGTGCTGTGCTGTGTTATTTCCCCAGCACAACACGAGATATAGCAGGACAGAGGACCACCTAATACACCCTCCCTCTACCCTGATCAATGCCTGAGTGAAGATGGCGGCGACTAGCGGGGAATTTATAGGATCCGAGTATCGCGAGATCCGACAGCTGGATTATGACTCAGAGCCTCGGTTTCAGTTTTGCAATTGGCGGGAATACCCGGATCTGTCTCAGATCCAGCTCGGATCGCCAACGTTCGGGTGGGCTCGGATTTCAGATATCCGAGCCCGCTCATCTCTACTTTTAAGTCCATACCCTTTAATTAGAGTAAAGAAACACTACTGAAACATCTGGATAAATAAAAAAATCTCTGTTCCAAAATGCAATCAGTTTCTTTTGCTGCACTGGTCTTGTCCTTGCGTATCTGAAGGGAGAGAGGGTTGGATGATATCTGGCCACAGGAATAGTCAGAAATAAGTGTGATCAGTAATGGTAATTAGATAAACACATAAATAACAGTATATAAGAGCAAAATGACCTATTGCTCACCACATGTACACGGTGAACACCACCAATAAATCCAGGGCATGCTGATGGCAGCAGGCGTGAACCCAACACACGGCCCCACATTCAGGCTACAAAATATAACATAGAAGAAAAGGAATAGATTTAAGCACAAACCTTGCGCCAGGAGCTAGGACACAAGATCAGGGGGTAAATGTATTAACATGCGGGTTCTTCAAAACCCACGAGTTCAGCGTCTTCGGCGATTAAATTTCAAGCGGCGCTGCATTGTAAAGGGAAGTTTCCCTTTACAATGCAGCGCTGCTTTAAATTTAATCGCCGAAGACGCTGAACTCGCGGGTGTTGAAGAACCCGCATGTTAATACATTTACCCCCAGGTCGTGTTTCAGCTCACTCTTATCCAATTAGCATAGATGGTGATGGTCATTGTTGCCAGCAAGTGACTTGGGAATTCTGCAGGGTCTGGTTCGTGGTTCATGTCTACACATTCCAAAATTATGTATCATTTGTTCCCCACACCTCTTAGGTTGTAAGCTCTTTTAGACAGTGCTCTCTTTACATTCTATTTCATGTCATTGTAAGTTATTTATTTATATCACGATCTCCTCAGGATACACCACTGTGTAATAAGTTAGCACTTTATAAATTACAAATAATCATTTGTTCCAACACCATGAACAATGCATGAAACATACTTATTTTATCCTGTGCCCAGGCTGCCAGTAATGTCATGACCCACTTTTCAGCAACCCATAGTTTTTTTGCAAACAGCCCAAATTTCCTGTTCTCATTTTGAAAATGACAGGAAACACTGGTACCAACATCTGCATTGGCAGCAATTCGTTTCTCTTTCTAAAAAAGAAAATTGTCATCTGTCTTTATTAGGGAATTTATGCCCCATAAAATTTGCAAGGATCTTTGCATTACAAATAAAAACATCACCTATTTTTACCCTACACAGTGGGAAAGTGCTCAATATCTCCACTCTATAATAAGTCATAAATTAGATCATACATAAAGCTATTATTTATCAGAATCGTTTATTTTATGACATTTGTCCTTTGGCTGCCAACAGTCCACACAATATCTGGGCTACAAAACACTTGATGGCTGTATCCCTAATCCACTGACAGCAGGTAGCGCAAGAAAGTGCACCTGCCGTAGGACTATCAGACAGTTACTGTCCATGTATCACCACCCCCGCCTATAAATATTACCGGGTGCTGCCTGCTGTCACCGATCTCCCCAGGAGTAGGCTCTGGATGTCACCTGCACAGCTCCCACCTGGACTCTGCAGCCCTTCCGGGAACACGATGTAAACAGCTCTGTGATTGGCCACCTCACCTCGCCTCATGATTGGCTCAAAATGTCACATCCCTTTACTGTACTACAACAAGGTTGTACATGCTTTCGTTCTGACCATTAGGTCAATGTTTCATTCTTGCTTCGCTGGCGCTGCTTGTTATACGCGCACAGTTAGAACTTTAAATTATTGTTGTTGCTTTAAAATAAAAACAGACAACGTGCGTACTTTCACATAGATAACGACAATGTTTAGCCAGGGTTGTTTTAAGTTCAGCAAATGAATGTTTAAATGATTGTAATAGCAGTATTTTGACAGACCATTCCTTCTAGGCTAGATATAGAGATGAGAGAGGCTCAGTTTTTAGAAAACCGCTTCCTCGAATCTGACGATGAGGGAAAGCGGCATCGTCAAGTCGTTGGATTTCGCGGGTTTTGGATCACATAAGCCTTCCTCCCCCAAGGAGATCCGGCGCCATTGCTCCCACAAACACAGAAGGGCTAGCATCGGTTTTGTCACTCTCCAGTCACAAATCTCATTCTATCCTGCAACACAACACCTAAATCACTGCCTGACAGTGTGTACTCTACTCAGTTGTCATTTGCTTCAAAAATGGCAACTTTTTTTTCTATTTTATTCAAATTGCACACTAGTGTGTGTACACTATGTGACAGCCTTCACACAAAAAAAACCCACTGACTTGCAGTGTATACTCAACTCACTTGTCAATCATTTGTTGGAAAAGCAATTATTTTAACTTTTATTCGAATTGCACAATGTTCTAGTGTGTGTATCTGACTGCATTGTTCACAAAAATCACTGACTTACTCAGTTGTGTACTCATTTGTCATTTGCAGAAAAAGTTAAAAAAAAAAATTAATTTTTGGACATATTGTGTATGTTCATTGATATGGATCATGATCAGTTGACAGAAGAGAAGGAGTACCAACCAGCAGTAGGCACCAGTCATGATACTAGTCCTTCAACGTCATCTACTATATTCTATGCTCCAGGGCATAGTGAGATTAAGTCGGAAACTTGAAATCCAAAAAACAAGCTTTTCATTGGTAATGAAAAAAACGCCTCTAATAAAGGGAAAATTTACTGTAGAAAAACATAAAATTTCCAATATGCCATTCTACACATGCAGTGGCAATGAAAGATTCAGGCCTTCTCCTTTATTTATGAGTGATAGTTCTGCAACAATCAGTGAGGCGTCTTCTTCTGTCTGTCATGACGATGCAAGACCTTGTCATTCAGAGTCTAGAAGAGGTGCAAAAAAATTACATGCGTAAAATTGGTGCTGAAAGAAACCCCAGTAAGTCTGTAGAACAAACTATGGGTTCAGAAATGTCACAAATCCCTGAGGAGAGTCTATCCATGAGTGCTATGTGTGAGCCTGACCTTTCTGAAACTGTATTCATAAAGAAGCCTCCTTTCACCATTTCGGCAAGTGTGTGGATGAGCAGCACAAGTATAGCTGGTGATATAGAAATTAAGAATGTCACTTCGGATTTGCAACAGGATGAGGTGAATGTTTGTAAAGCTGACAACGACGCTAACGAGGATGTTGATGAGGATGATGTTGTTTGTGTAAGTCCTGCACCAGTGGAAGCAGTTCTTGCCAGTGATAAGAACAAGGCATTGGTCATAAGACCAAAAAATTCCACCTCTTATGTGTGGAATTATTTTTACCCAAATACTGATAACAGTTCTGTAGCAATTTGTAACGTTCGTAAAGCCACAGTCAGTAGAGGTAGGGACCTTAACCATCTAGGAACCTCATCCGTATTCCGCCATTTGAAGCGAGTTCATGGAAAGCTTTTTTAAAAATCTGAAACATATGCTAAAAAAATAACAACAAGCAGTCCAACATCAGCTAGCTACCTTCTGTCAGCTAGATCCTAGCACCTGCAATCTACACTGACTGTCACGAACGCCCAGCCAGTCTCAGATACAGCAATCTGAACAGCTGGCCGTGGCTGGCGTCACCTTAGTCATTTAGCAATGAATACACCTTTTCTGCCAACATGAATCATTTATTATGGTATCCTTACATTCACCAAAGCCACTTATTAATGTTTCACACTTAAATCACATACACATGTAGCATGAGCCTCCCTGGGCTTCGTAAGTTCACAAAGAGCACGCTAGATTAAATGTATTTAATCTGAAAAATGTTTCCAAGGCTTAGTTAAAAATAATAATATTAAGCCATACAATAAGTTGCACAAATAAGTTTCAGAAATAAAATAGGATATAAAACCTATCACTGTCACTACTGAATAGTTAAGACTTAGTATATGTGAGGGAACACAGTTGAGAAAAATGGGACATTTCGGTCTTGATAGACCCCGTCATGAAAATGCACAATGTAATGTCTAAAGCAGAAGATTTTAAACCCTTCTTACAGGCACTTCACCCCCACGTTAGGAATTACATTTTCAATTAAGTCAGATTAATTACCAAAATGACACTGAACTTTCCAAAGTAAATTATCACTAAGATAAATGTTTGGGCAACTCAGAGAATATCTGACCTCTGCCCTACTTGAGTGGCTAGATGGTTTACAACTTTGGGGCTTCAAACTCCTCCGTGATCCTTATCTCTTCCGGGCCTGGCTAGTTTCAAAAGATTATTGACACTTGCATAAGTTCAGACTCATGTCATCTAGCAAAGCACACATTGAGATTACATTCCATGGTTACATACAATATACATTGTCATACCTGAATATTAAGGGAATGAGTTGCTAAAACAGGTTTTTCCCCCGCCAAAATCCCCCCCCCTCCAAAAGGTGCAGCAACATCTGGTTTGGCTGACGGTGAACTCAGGGGTGATCCTCCAGGTTGACTCTCTTTCCACGTAGTTTACCCTGGCGCTACCCAGCTCTTCTTCGTTACAAGAGCCTTGGTAACTATGTACTTGTCGGCCAGGCAAGCAGCCACTTGCGATGTTTTAGGGTCATGATGCACAACCCATTCCCTCAACTCAGCTGGGCACAGGGGGCCTGATTCATTAAGGATCTTAAATGAAGAGGATTCTTATTTCAGTCTCCTGGACAAAACCATGTTACATTGCAAGGGGTGCAAATGAGTGTTCTGTTTTGCACATAAGTTAAATACTGACTGTTTTTTCATGTAGCACACACATATCAACTTTAAATTTCAGTGTACAAATAAGCTATCAAGTATTTGTGTGCTACATGAAAAAACAGTCAGTATTTAACTTACCGTATATACTCGAGTATAAGTCGACCCGAATATAAGCCGAGGCACCTAATTTTACCACCAAAAACAGGCAAAACTTATTGACTCGAGTATAAGCCTAGGGTGGGAAATGCAGCAGCTACTGGTAATTTTTTTAGATGTATTCATTATTATGTTTTTTATTTACATCTGTATATGCATTTTTATTGTACACATTTTTATATCATGTGTGTTTTTCAGTTTAATGCTATTTTGTCATTTTGATGTATGCTTTCATTGTTGTGGAAAATAAAAATATGTATACACATAAAATACAAATAAATTATTAACTGTGTAAGTTGTGAAATTTTCAAATCTATTACTTGCAGTTTGGTGGGGTTGTCAGTTGTCAGGACTTGAGTTCCAGGGTCACTCTCACACGTTTGCAGCCACTATCAGAAAATCTTTTGCACTCTTTTAGGATGTACTGCATCATATTTGCCACAGCCTCTATTATATGTTCATCCTCCTGGAGCCCATATTGTCTTAGCTCTTCCTTGATACACATCTTCACATGCCGGCGCTCCAGTGGCAGAAAGGGGATGAAGAAATCAACTATGTTCTCGTTAATGAGGCTGCTGTGAAAGAATGCACCGTTTTTGTTGTTGTAACCAGCAAGAGAGATTTCAGGCTCCAGATCCTGTAACTTCATCTCCTCCCTGTCTTTCCCCATTTTGAAGTTCTCCAGCACCTTTGTGTTTATCAGGGCGCCATACTCGTTGCTGCTGAAAATGAAGATCACTCCGTAAAAAAAAAAAAAGAGAGAGAGCGTTTTTCAGCCTTTTACTTACCCCGCAGTGGAACGCATGTGTGTTCCACCAACAGGAAGTTCGGCATTTGGAACGTAAGTTCGCGTTTCAAATGCAAAACTTCCTGTCAGTGGAACTCACATGCGTTCCACTGCGGAACTAAACAGCTTAGGGACCGGACACCAGGAAGTTCACCCGTGTATAAGCCGAGGGGGCCTTTTTCAGCACACAAAAATGTGCTGAAAAACTCGGCTTATACACGAGTATATACGGTATGTGCAAAACAGAACACTCATTTGCACCCCTTGCAATGTAACATGGTTTTCTCCAGGAGACTGAAATAGGAATCCTCTTCATTTAAGATCCTTAATGAATCAGGCCCAGTGTGAGGAACTGCTCCTGGAGAATAAGATCCTTAAGCTTATCATAGACCAGCACCTGCTATCCCTCAATCCATTGATGCATCATGGATGATAATTGCGCTAACAGTCCGGGATAGGTATCAGAGGGACTGCGCCGTGAGTCTCGGAACTTCCGCCTGTAAGCCTTAAGAGTTATGTTGAAATGAAGTAACAAGGCTTTCTTAATTGCGTCCTAATCGCTGTCCAGTTCCTGGGGATGGTCTGCAAATGCTTTCAAATCTTTCCCGGTCTGCAGCAGCGCTGTGTTCAGCAGCCTCTTGGAGTTGCTGTATCAGCTGCAGCGATGTCACAGGATCAGCATCATTCAGCTGTTTGAGAGCAGTATGAAGGTAACTCCAGGATAGACTCTCCACTTGATTGAACAGAGGTATTTGTGGTAATGTCCAGTGCTGACTGTTCTCCTGAAGCAGAGAAGTTTTCTCCACTGCCTATGACTCTTAGTTTCTGATTAGCCTCCACAAGCGCTTGAATCAATTGCTCTCGGTTCCTGCCGGGGACGACAACAATTCCTCTGTCGACACACAAAGCCAAAAGCTTGTCCTTTTTCATCTGCTTATAGTCAGTGGCCATGCTGGACCTCACACTTCCACCAAATAAAAAAAAGAAAAGAAAACAAGAAGAGAGGGAACAGAAACTATTTGCGCAGTATGTCTTTTAAAATTTTGTAAGCCTTGAGTGTAATCTCTGGTCAATAAGGATGCTGACTCTATGTAGAATCACACACCACTAATTAATTTAATTTCTTGTGATAAAAAGAAAAATATTATTAATCCCACCAAGCTGCCAAACAGTTTGTCACAAACGTCCAGCCTGTCCCAGATACAGCAATCTGAACAGCTGGCCGTGACTGGCATCACCTTAATCACTCAGCAATGAATACACCTTTTCTGCCACCACAAAGAATGTATTATGGTGTCCTTACATTCACCAAAAAAGACTTATTAATGTTTCACACTGTCACGGTTTGGTAAACTGGATTCTTAGATCTGCCCAACTTGGTACTACTCCTAGTATGTTGCAGGGAAGCAGGAACCGAAGGCCAGTAGCCAACGGTACAGTGGAGTCAGATGGAGCGTAAGCTCTTAAGCCAGCGGCACAGTAGAGACAGGTAGAGCATGAGCTCTTCAGCCAGCGGCACAGTGGAGCCAGTTGAAGCGTAAGCTCTTTGGCTAGAGGCACAGTAGAGACATGTGGAGCATAAGCTCTATAGCCAGAGACACAGTAGAGACAGATGGAGTGTAAGCTCTATAGCCAGAGGCACAGTAGAGACATATGGAGCGTAAGCTCTTTAGCCAGCGGCACAATAGAGACAGGTGGAGTGTAACCTTTTTAGCCAGCGGCACAATGGAGACAAGTGGAGCGTGAGCTCTTTAGCCAGCGGCACAGTGGAGACAGATGAAATGTGAGTTCTTTAGCCAGCGACACAATAGAGACAGATGGAGGGTAAGCTCTTTAGCCAGCGGCACAATGGAGACAGATGGAGCGTAAGCTCTGTTTAGCCAGCGACACAATGGAAACAGATGAAACATAAGCTCTTCAGCCAGCGGCACAATGGAGACAGATGAAGCGCAAGCTCTTCAGCCAGCTGCACAATGGAGACAGATGGAGCGTAAGCTCTTTAGCCAGGGGCCGAGTGGAGACAGATGAAGTGTGAGCTCTTTAGCCAGCGGCACAATGGAGACAGATGGAGCGTAAGCTCTTTAGCCAGCGGCCCAGTGTAGACAGATGAATTGTGAGTAATTCAGCCAGCGACACAGCGGATACAAGTGCAGCGTGAGTAGTTCAGCCAGCGACACAGTGGAGACAAGTGCAGCGTGAGTAGTTCAGCAAGCGGCACAGCAGAGGCAGGTGAAACTTGAATAATGCAGCCAGCGACACAGCAGAGACAAGTGCAGCGTGAATAGTTCAGACAGCGGAAACAGGTGAAGCGTGAATAATGCAGCCAGCGACACAGCAGAGACAAGTGCAGCGTGAGTAGTTGAGCCAGTGGCACAGCGGAGACAGGTAGGCGCTGAAGATCTAAGGTAGAACACACAGGAGACAAGATGGTAAGTCTAACCAGGCAGGTAACTCGATCACTGAGGAGAAGGGGGGAAGTGCCTTTTAAAGATTGGAGCCAGACTGATTAGCTAATAGAAAACATGCAGAGGACATAAAGCATAAAGTCCGCTCATGTGCAGAACCAAAGTCAGGACGCCAGCAGCTGAAGCATGAATCAGTTGAGGAACAGGTGAGCGTGTCGGTCTTCGGTTATGGAAGCCGAACGACCGTCGTGTGACTGTACCCCCCCCCCCCATTAAAGATTGCACCGCACACCTTGGGTTCGGCTTCAACGGGAATCTCTTGTGAAAAGTATTGGGGCATGAACATCCATAGCGCGGATCCAGAAGCGCTCCTCAGGACCAAAGCCCTTCCAGTCCACCAAATACTTTAATCCTCCTTTACAGAATCTTGAGTCCAAATTCTGCTTAACCTCAAACTCTTGATCCAGATGAACCTTGGGCACCGTAGAAGAAATACGGATAGAGAAGAACCGGTTGATGATCAGCGGTTTCAACAACGAAATATGAAAGGAATTAGAAAGGGCGGCTGGTAGAGACAATTTAACACATACTGGATTGATGACTCTGGAAATGGTATAAGGACCAATGAACCGAGGAGCTAGCTTCATACAAGGAGTTTTGAGGCAAATATTTTTTGTAGAAAGCCATACTTTATCACCAATCTTGAAGGCAGGTGTAGCCCGGCGTTTCCTATCAGCTTCAAATTTATAACGTTTCGAAGATTTCCTGAGACAATTACTTGGTTCCAAATGGATACAAATCTAAACAGCATGGACCTGGGTGGAAGGGAGGGAACTGAACTTAGGAAAGGATGGATGCCATAAACAATAGCGAAGGGCGATGTCAATTTGTGGAGAGCGTTGTTATGTACAAATTCAGTCCACGGTAGAAGATCTACCCAATCATCTTGATTTGCAGAGGAAAACATTCTGAGGAAGGTTTCCAAGTCTTGATTGACACGCTCAGTCTGTCCATTAGACTGACGATGATAAGAAGATGAAAAATTTAATTGGATCCCAAGAAGCTTACACAAAGCTCACCAGAATTTGGACACGAACTGGACACCTCGATCCGAGACAATTTCAGCGGGACAACCATGCAACCGAAAGATCTCCTTGATAAATTGCACAGCAAGGACTGAGGAGGAAGGGAGACCAATGAGTGGAATAAAATGGTCCATCTTCGAAAACCGATCTACCACAACCCAGATGGTGTTATGTTTCTTACTATGAGGTAGGTCGGTAATAAAGTTCATGCTAAGGTGTGTTCATGGTTTGTCCAGAATGGGCAGAGGAATTAATTGACCTGCAGGATACTGACGGGAGGACTTGTGTTGGCTACAAATATTACACGAGGAGACAAAGCCTTTGATATCAAGGTGGAACTTTGGGCACTAATAGTTCAGAGAAACCAATTCAGTGGTTTTACGAACTCCGGTATGACCAGCAAAGCGAGTGGAGTAGAACCATGTTAGAAGTTTCTTCCTGAGATTGGCTGGAACAAAAATCTTCCCAGGATGCGGTGAACAGGCAGTAGTCAAAGTAGATGTAAGTAGGCATTTGGGATCCAGAATAGGTCGAAATGTTGTTTCCTTAATATTGGCATCAATACTGAAAGCCCAAAACAGGACATCAGCACGTTTGTTTTTCTCTCCGTGTTTAAATGTGATGCGGATATCAAAACGAGAAAAGAAAAGGGACCATCTAGCTTGTCTAGGGTTTAGACACTGAGCAGATTGTAAATACAGAAGATTTTTATGATCTGTAAAAATAGTAACTGGATGTCTAGCTCCCTCCAAAAGATAGTGCCATTCCTCCGGGGCTGTTTTAATGGCAAGTAACTCTTTGTCTCCAATAGCGTAATTTTTCTCTGCCGGTAAAAATTTCCTGGAGAAAAATGCACAGGGATTAAATTGATTGAGATGAGATTTCTGAGAAAGGACAGCCCCAACTCCCACATTAGAGGCATCAATTTCAAGAAAAAACGGCTGAGAGGTGTTGGGTTGCTGAAGAATAGGCGCTGAGGAGAATGATTTTTTAAGGAATTCAATGGCCTCCGGGGGCCAGGATTTAGGGTTGGCGCCCTTCCGTGTGTGTGACACAATGGGTGCCACAATGGTAGAATATGCCTTAATAAAGCGTCGGTAGTAATTTGAAAATCCCAGAAAACGCTGCACGGGTTTCAAGCCGAGAGGAAGGGGTCACTCAATTATTGCTCGCACCTTTTCTGGGTCCATCTGTAATCCCGTACCAGAGACTATATAGACTAGAAATGATATCCAAGGTTGTTCAAAAAGACACTTTTCAAGTTTTACAAAAAAGTTGGTTCTTGCGGAGTCGTGACAAACCTTCTGCCACATGGGCACGATGCGACTGAATATTCTGGGAAAAAATCAAGATATCATCCAGGTAGACTACAACATACTCGTAGAGGAGTTCCCTAAAAATCTCATTAACAAAACTCTGAAAGACCGCCGGAGCGTTACACAAACCAAAGGGCATCACCAGGTATTCATAGTGGCCGTCACGGGTGTTAAAGGCTGTTTTCCATTCGCCAGATCGGATTCTGATGAGATTATAGGCTCCTCTGAGATCTAATTTAGATAATATTTTGGCTCCCTTGATGCGGCCAAAAAGTTCCAGAATGAGTGGGATGGGATATCGGTTCTTAATCGTTATTGCATTAAGACACCGGTAACCGATACACGGTCGTACAAACCGTCCTTCTTTTTAGCAAAAAAGAATCCAGCTCCGGCAGGAGAAGAGGAGGGTCTAATGAACCCACGTTGAAGATTTTCTTGTACATAGTCAGACGTAGCTAGGGTCTCTGGCAGGGATAGAGGATACACACGTCCTCGAGGAGGGATTTGACCTGGTTGGAGGTTGATAGGACAGTCCCAGGCCCGATGAGAAGGAAGATGTTCAGATCTCGTTTTATCAAAGACATCCAAAAATGAAGAGTATTGTTCCGGGAGGAGTTTACACTTGGTTTCAGAAGAGATGCTAGTAGATGCAAGGGGTCGAACTTGAGAAAGACAGTCCCAAAAACAAGTTGGACTCCAGGATAAAACTTGGGAGGTAGTCCAGTCCATTTGAGTCGTATGTCGATGGAGCCATGGCAACCCCAGGATGACAGGACTGGTGGAGGACGGTAAGACATGGAAGGAGATCATCTCCTTGTGTAATGCTCACACCTGAAGGATGATAGGCTCAGTACTGAACTTGATTAGTCCGTTAGAGATATGGGAACCATCAATAGCAGTGATGGAAACAGGATACTCCAACGGATGTGTAGACAAAGAACCTTGAGACACGAGAGAAAGTGAAATAAAGTTCCCAGCTGCTCCAGAATCCAACAAGGTGTAAGAATGGATAGGACCTAATGGACCATACAATGTAATAGGAAAAGAACAAATCTTAGGTAGGTTGGACAGAGGAGAGGATTTAACATTACCTAATCTGACCTCTCCGGAACAGATTAGGGTTTGGCGTTTCCCGACTTCTTTGGACAATTATTAAGCATGTGGCCCGGGTCGGCACAGTAAATACACAACTTGTTCTCAAACCTTCGGTTGCGCTCCTCTGGAGTCAAGCGTGACCGTCCCAGTTGCATTGGTTCGTCTTCTGAAGTTGGGGAAAAGAAAAGTGGTGTTGGCCTAGGCATGGAACGTCTGGAATTATCCCTTTCAGCAGCCCTTTCTCGAAAGTGAAGATCCACACGATTACATAGGGAAATAAGACCATCCAAGGTAGTTGGTAGTTCCTGGTAGGCCAGAGCGTCCTTGATTTTATCAGATAATCCCTGCCAAAATATAGCCACCAAGGTGTCGTTATTCCAATGCAACTCAGATGATAAAGTGCGGAAACTGATGACATATTGAGCCACTTACCGTGAATCCTGACGGAATTTGAGGATACTAGATGCTCCAGAGGCCGGGCTGATCGGAAATTTTTCGGAAGGCCGCAATAAAGGCAGTGCTGTCAGAGAGAAGTGGATCATCAAGCTCCCAGAGGGGTGAAGTCCAGGCCAGGGCTTGACCTGAAAGTAACGAGATTAAATAGGCCACCTTGGCTCTTTGAGTAGGAAAATTTTGTGGTTGTAGTTCGAATTGAATCGAACACTGGTTGAGGAAGCCTCTACAGATCCTAGGGTCCCCATCGAACTTGGAAGGAGGAGGGATTCGAAGTGTAGAGGAGGAAGTAACTGGTACCTCGGGAGCAGGAGGTTCTGGCGCCGGAATGGTGGGAGGAGCTGTGGAGGCAGCAATCTGAATAGAATTCATTCTAGAAGACAGTGTTTAAAAACATTAAAGGAGCTGCCGCTGAACTCCGTCCTGTTGTTCCACTCGACTGAGTAGGTGCTGAAGCATATCTTTGGCAGATGGTTCCCCAGTAGAATCTGCCATGGCCTGTTGATACTGTCACGGTTTGGTAGATTGGATTCTTTGATCTGCCCAACTTGACGCTACTCCTAGCAAGGCGCAGAGTCTAACGAACGGACGGTTTTCACCAGCGACCACCGCAAGGTGGTTTGGTCTTAGCTGCATACACCCGCAGGTCGCAGCCCTTACCAGAAGTGTAAGCTCTTCAGCCTGCGGCACAGGGAGGACAGGTGGAGCGTGAGCTCTTTAGCCAGCGGCACAGTAGAGACAGATGGAGTGTAAGGTCTTTAGCCAGCAGACACAGGTGGAGCATAAGCTCTTTAGCCAGCGGCACAGCGGAGACAGGTGGAGCGTAAGCTCTTAGCCAGCGGAGACAGGTGGAGCGTAAGCTCTTTAGCCAGCGGCACTGTGGAGACAGGTGGAGCATAAGCTCTTAGCCAGCAGTACAGCGGAGACAGGTGGAGCGTAAGCTCTTAGCCAGCAGCACAGCGGAGACAGGTGGAGCGTTGAAGACCGAATGGAGCACACAGGGAGCAAGACAGTAAGTTTATAACCAGGCAGGTAACACGATCAACAGGCACTGAGAAGAAGGAGGAAGTGACTTTTAAAGTTTCGTGCCAAAATGGTTAACCAATAGGGAGCATGCAAAGGACATAAAAGATAGAGCATGCGCAGAGCTGTAGACAGGACGCCAGCAGCCGGAGCATGGAATCAGTGAGAGACAGGTGAGCGTGTCGGTCCTCGGTTATAGAAGCCGGAGGACCGCCATGTGACATGTACAGTGTTATCAAAATGGGTTTACAGCAGTACACAGAAGAACAGGAGCACCAAGCAGCTGCTGTCACCAGTCATGATCATAGTAATCCCTCTACGTCATCTGGTAAAGCCTATGTTAAAGTGCATAGTGTTTGTAAGTCAGGGAAACAAAAATGTAAAAAAACACCTTTCACGTTGGTCAAGAAAAAAAGGCCTGTAATCCAGGCAAAGTTATCTGCAGAAAAAAAAAATTGCCAACATGCCATTCTACACACACAGTGGCAAAGAAAGAATAAGGCCTTCACCTTTCCCTATGAGTGCTAGTTCTGCAACTGTTATGGAGGCATCTTCTTGTAAGGTCAGTCATGACCAAGCAAGTCCTTGTCTTTCGGACAACAAAAGTGGTGTCCAAATACTTTTACGTGTAAAAGCCGAGCTGGAAGAAAACAGTAAGGCATTAGAGGAAAATGTATGTTCAGATTCAGAAATGACACAAATCCCTGAGGAGAGTCTATCCAGGAGTGCTATGTGTAATCCTGACCATTCTGATAGTGTACACATAAAGAAGGCCCCTTTCAGCATTTTTACAGATGTGTGCATGAACAGCCCAAGTGTAGCCAGTGAAACAGAAATTGAGGATACCACTTTGGAATTGCAACAGGATGAGGGGGAAATTTGTGTAGATGACGAGGGCACTGTCAAAGTCAGCTAATTGGATATGGTCATTTCAAATTAATATCTATCAATCTGATTGTCTATGTCTGAAATTATGCGAATAGCACGCAGGAGCGTAATCAACCGCAACACGTACAAACACTTATACACACATTTACACGAACACATACTTTTGTAATTAGCTCACATTAAAAGTAGTTACAAAACATAGTTATTTGTACTGAATTATGGCAGAGTTTATGGTGAAATATTATAAAACTATATACACGTTAGTGAGATCTAAGGTTCAGGTCACAGGAAACATATCATGTCTGGTATCATTCTAATCCCCTACTTATCCGCAGACGTCCGGTTCAATTGCCGAAAGGATCGCACCTAGTTATGGATTATAGGGAATAAATGATCATGTATGGTATTGTGTGTGTAATGCTAATAGACCAGTTTGACCTAGTTCTTGGTGGGAAGATTAAGTATGCATCTTCTGGAGAGCTGACCCTCAGCCTTGGATGGCATTGTTTCAACTGGCCAATGACCTGCATTACACTGGACCTTCCTGAAGCCTGAACCTATGGGAACATGCAAAATCATCTGTATTGTTTATACTGTATCACTGACTATATATAAGCAGGGGATCTGTGACCAGTATTCAGTCACATTGACCACAGACTTCAGGACTGAATGACTGTATACTGGAGCCAGGATGCCTGCTAAGTAACGGCTGTACTTATTTTGTTTGGATTATTACTCTGCTACTTTTTGCTATCAAATCACATTGTGCTTTGGAACCACATCGCTGGAAGTGGACAATTGTTATTGGATAGCGACTAGACGCTCATAACAGCGCTAATGAGGATGTTGATGAGGATGATGTTGTTTGTGTAAGTCCTGCACCGCTGGAAGCAGTTCTTGCACGTGATAAGAAGAAGGCCATTGTCATTCCTGGATAGAAGACCAAAATATCCACCTCTAATGTGTGGAATTATTTTTACCCAAATCATGACAACAGTTGTCTAGCCATTTGTAGTTTATGTAAAGCCACAGTCAGTCGAGGTAGGGATATTAACCCTCTAGGAACCTCATCCATGTTATGCTATTTGAAGCGAGTTCATGGCAAGCTGTTAGGAAAATTGGAAACTTATGCTAAAAAAATAACAACAAGCAGTCTGTCACGGGCACTAGGAGTCTTGCCCAGGAATTCACCAGATGACTGGGCTTACCAGAGTAGTGAAGTTCACACAACGGTCCTCTGGTAGCAGGGTGACTAGCGGAACATATATCACAGCAGATGGAGAGAGAATGCCAATAAATAATAGGAAAGTCAGTAACTTGCAGCAATCTTGGTCAATGAGTCAGCGACTAGCTGATATTGTGGAAAGGCAGATTTGAACACGGAGATCAGGATGGACGTGAGTAGATGCGGGAAGGTAGTAGGGAAGTCAGTGGTCTGCGTACAGCAAGTTGTACCACTGCTATGGTGAGAAGACTTGTCCAGGTGCAGGTAGGTAGCGGGGAAGTCAGTGGTCTGCGTATAACAAGTTGTACCACTGCTTATGGTGAGAAGACTTGTCCAGGTGCAGGTAGGTAGCAGTGAAGTCAGTGGTCTGCATACAGCAAGTTGTACCACTGCTTATGGTGAGAAGACTTGTCCAGGTGCAGGTAGGTAGCGGGGAAGTCAGTGGTCTGCGTACAGCAAGTTGTACCACTGCTTAATAGGTGAGGATGTGTACAGGTGTCGATGAGTGGAGGCATACAAGGATAATAGGATGCAGACACTGAGAGCACAGAGGAACTTGATCCCAATAGATATGCAGCATATCCAGCAAAGTCTATAACGGTATGTGTGGCGCTGCTTGGTAGAGACTTGCTCAGCAGAGATATGCAGGCCAATAATGGATAGTCAATCACAATTATGCATATAACGACTGAGTAGTATGGTTAATTCCAAACAGGTATGCAGCGTAACAATAACAGTCTATAGCGGGTATGGATACCGCTGCTGAGAGTGGAAACTTGTCCTAGCGGATATGCAGAGTAAATGTAGAAAGTCAATAACAGATAGGCATACCGCTATTCAGTAGAACAGTCTGTCCCCAGGGAGATGCAGGAACTGCAGAGACGCTGGACGGCAGAGACGAGTGTAGGAACCACAGGTGAGTAGATCCAGTAATCAGAGTCCAGCTGAGGACACAGGCAGTAAACAGGAGACTGTAGCAGGTATGGAAACCAGCGATGAGTAGCAGAGGGAATCCACAGGAACTGAAGATACTAGTAGTACACAGGAGACAGTAGCGGGTATGGAAACCAGCGATGAGTAGATCAGGAATCAGCAGGAAACTGAAGACACTAGTAGAACACAAGAGACACCTTCAGAGACTCACAGGGAATGAGACTTAAGATCAGGCAATGAGGTAATGAGCACAGGTGCCTTAAATAGGGAGTTGCCTGATCAACCAATTTAGATTAAAAGCAACAGTCACAAGAGTTCTTGGGAGCTGCGCATGCGCAGACCATCAGGATGGCGGACGGCCGCGGTTCAGGATAGGTGCCGGCAGGAAGGCTAGGGAGCCACGCACCAGCGCAGAGGCACTCATGGTCCGGTGAGTGACACAGTCCATCATCAGCTAGGTCCCTTCTGTCAGCTAGATTCCGACACCTGTAATCTACACCCACAACACCATCCTCATCAATATCCTCAGTAGTGATCGGAGTTAGTCCTGCATCCAAGTTGGTAAGGCTAGATGACTCCTCCACTATCCTGGATTCCTCAGAAGAATTCTTGAGCGTCAGTCCCACTGCTGCTGCTCGGGGTGAATCTTCGTCCCAGAAGCAGACCAAGAAGAAGACTACTAGTAGTTTACAACAATTGACTGTTAAACAATCCTTTGCAAGAGGAAGCAAGTATGAAAGCTGTCACCCAGTTGCAAAGCGGATCACAGACACCATGGCAAATATGCTAGTATTAGATCTGCATCCAATATTACTATTAATGCAGCTGGTTTTAGAAAGTTACTTAAGGTCTTGTGTCCCACGTCACCAAATTCCATCACAACACCATTTCAATAGAAAAGCTATTCCTCACCTTTACCAGAAGGTTCGTAAAAATGTAATTATTGGGCTAGAAAAATGGCATTCTACCCACTGTACACTTAACCACAGATATGTGGACAAGTGGAACTGGGCAAACTAAAGATTATATGACTGATAGCCCACTGGGATGGCGATTCACCTTCACCAGCAGGAACAGCAGCAGCACGTGAGGCAGGCTAATCTGTGTATCACCGTCTTCACTAAGAGGCAGACAGCTGACAATCTGTTACAAAAAGTAAGGGATGTCATTGCAACATGGCTTGTCCCGCTTGGACTCTCCTCAGGATATGTTATTTCTGATAACGCCACTAATATTGAGAGAGCATTACAGCTGGGTGAATTCCATCACATTCCCTGTTTTTCTCACACAATAAACTTGGTGGTGCAGAGCTTTTTAAAAAATGACAGGGACGTACAGAAGATGTTGTCTGTGGCCCGTAAAATATCTGGACATTTCCGGCATTCGGCAACAGGATGTAGGAGATTGCAGCAGCTACAAGAGCAATTTAATTTGCCCTGCCACCAAATGAAGCAAGAGGTGGTGATAAGGTGGAATTCCACCCTGTATATGCTCTGAGGATGGAGGAACAGCGAAAAGCCATCCACGCTTACTCCACAAGCCATGACATTGGGAAAGGAGGGTGATGTATTTTACTCAAGCGCAATTTGACATCTGGGAGTAAATGTATCAAGCTGAGAGTTTTCCGGTGGGTTTGAAAAGTGGAGATGTTGCTTATAGCCAGTGCCGTAACTAGACATTTTAGTGCCCTGGGCGAGACAGGGCACCGGCATCCCCCATCTAAGTGGGCGTGACATTTGCCGAGTGGGTGTGACCAGCCTAATGTGGGGGTGTGGTTGGCACTTTACTGAAAAAATTCTGTTACACATATTTGCAAATGCATGAAAAGCTAAATGCATGTATATATATTTATATCTATATAGATATATGGCACTGGTTCTATATTAAAGTACAAACCAAATTATTGATATTAGAAGACAGATGGAAAATCAAAGGACATTGTCTCATGAGAGATCTTAATCAAAAAGGTACTGACAGAAGCAAAAACAGGATATTTTATAGGGGAGAATACATGATTTTTATAGAGGTGGAAATCAACTTTCCCTTTCACCAAAACAATCTGAATCATATTGGATGTATATAATCTGCTAAATTCTACATTTACTATCAGTAGCAAGCATTAGAGACAAATCCTCTATAAGAAAGTCAGTGCAACTTCATATTTTGCCCACTAAATCCTGTCTGGAGGGGAGATCCCAGGCACATACAGCTCCCTCCACTACCCTCCATTTCCCATCACTGTAATATCTGTAACAAAGATCTACAAAAGTCACAACCTTTCCGTGCGGGATATACAGGGGACACTTTGGTAAGTTGTGTATCCGGGAATTGTGAGTAAGTTGTGTATCCGGGAGGTTACAATTCATTCAGGGCATCAGAAGCAGTGGAACGCAAATGCGTTCCAAATGCTGAACTTCCTGCTTTCGGTGGAACGCACATGCGTTCCACTGAACTGCTTCTGATGCCCTGAATGAATTGTTGCTTGAATTAGAGCGTGGTTTCTTCTGGGCACAGAGGCAGGTAACGGGCGGCTGCGCCCCCTTTGGCTTGCGCCCCCTTGGGCTTGCTCCCTGGGCGGTCGCACCGCTGTCGTTACGGCTCTGCCTATAGCAACCAATCAGATTCTAGCTATTATTTTGTAGAATGTACTAAATAAATGATAGCTAAAATCTGATTGGTTTTTCAAACCCGCTGGAAAACTCTCAGTTTGATACATTTACCCCCTGGTCTGGTTTAAAAGAATTGACCAAAAAATGTGATACCTCTGCCGTAACTCCACCTGATCCTACTATCAACATCAACGGTGGAGGATTATTTTCATGACAGCATAGCAATAGACACATCAGACGATCCCTTTACATACTGGGAGGGAAAAAAAGGGAATTTGGAGACATATGTACCAACTCGCTTTGCACTGCCTAAGCTGCCCACCCTCCAGTGTGTACTTGGAAAGAGTTTTCAGCACAGCCAGGAACCTTGTCAGCGATCAGCGTAGGAGCTTACTTCCTCAAAATGTGGAAAAGATGATGTTTATAAAAATGAACTTCAAGTTCCACGAGGAAGGCCTTTCCCGCTAATTACATCAAAATGCTGAGACTTCTGCAATGATGGATTCCAGCAGTGATGAATTAATAATGTGTGAGGCTGAGGATGATGACTACAACATCTTGCCACAGTAGAGTTCATTAACAGCACTGTTACCTAAGGTGTCTTAAGCCTATTGTTAGCTTGTTTTGTGGGGGCCCAAACAAACCAAGCACATCAGCTTGAAAAGTTGCACTCCTTGTCGCTGAAGTGCTTGGTTTGTTAAAGTGTGCATGTCCTTTTTAAGATCCAACATAAGGGTGGGTTAGAGGGCACAAGGACAATTCCATCTTGCACCACTTTTCCTTTCAGCTACCGCTGTGTGCCAAGGTTACCTACATGTGCTATATACTGTTGTGTGCTTTGCAAAAATCTTAGACACCAATTAATGATGCAGATGACTCAGCACAACATTTTGACATCTGGGGGTAAATGTATCAAGGTCCGATTTTGCCAGCGTGTTAAAATAGCGGCAAATCGCGAGTATTAACCCGCAATTTTAGTCCCAAACTCATCAAATGTATCAAGCTGCGATTTTTACCCTGATCTTCAAATTTGCTGGTCATCTCCGGCGATTTGCAGCGATTTCAAACACACCCGTGTTTGTCAAACATTCCCGTGTTTGGCAAACTCTCCTGTGTTTAGGTGACAATTTACATTGCCAAGACAAAACTCATTTCTCATTGGTTGTCACTTTGAACTGCAAATCCCGCGTGTTTTGAACCTCACTAACTTTATAAAAGCTGAGGTATTTCCTTATTTCAGTTGAAAGGGGTTTAAAGAGTTTCAGAGAGAGAGAGAGAGAGATTTGTTAAGGAGGGTTAGTGGTTGTTTTTCTGTTGGTGTGAGAAGGTTAGTTTTTTGGGTTTTTTTTTTCATTTTGGTTCATTGTCTGCCCATTTTTTTTTTTCTTTTTAGTGGTTTGACTTTTGTTTGCAATTTATTATTGTCATTTCTTTGTCCATTTGGTCTGTTTATTTGTATTAAATAGATAACAAATGCAGCGCTACAGACCTGTCTGTCTAAGAAATATCGTGCAAAAAAAGATGAAACAGGATCACGGAAAATAACAGAGGGCGGGGATTCGCCCGAGGTAACATAAACGCTGAGGGGGCAGGTAAAAGTAAAAGTATAGCAAGAGTTAACTCCACTGGGGGGGCAGGGGTCAGCCAATCAGTGGGGAGGTAGGGGGCAGGATTATGGTAAGGAAAACAAGATAAGGCCAGGTGCTGGTGTGGTGCCCCAAAATCTGAGTACCCTGGGGTCTATCTATATGTTTTTAATTTGTTAATTTAGTTTGTTAATTGTTAAAAGTGTTTATAAAGATTTAAAAAAAAAAAAAAAATTCTTTAGGGAGAAGTGACAGTTGGGAGTGGTTGGTGGTTGCCGGGAGTAACAGGAAGGAGGAGTGTGTGGCATAGCAACAAGTCCACTAACTTTGGTAATAACTGTGAACTCCCAGAAGGCAGTGGGAAGAGGAAAGTTCTAGACTTCTGAGGGAGAGAGATCCCAGTGTCTGCATAGACTGAGAGAGAAAAATAGGGACAGAATGAAAATCGAACAAAGTGATATATAAGCAGATTAAAAGTGAAGTAAGTGTAAGAAGAGAAGAAGATAAGAAGTGAGCCAAAGAGAGGTGTGAGTAAAAAGGAAAGTACTGAAAATAAATAAGCAGTATAGAGATCTGTGACATCACACTAAACAGACTGAGCTATGTACTGAGAACAGTGTGAGAGGAGAGAAAATAGAGAGGTCTGTGAATACACACAAAAGAGACTGTGTAATACAAAAGATCATCAGTTTATTTGGCGTGAAAAAGTAATTTATGGGCCCCAACCACGTGCACCACTTCTACTAAATTCCTGTGCACAGTTCAACCCAGGACTGAGTGTAAAATATGGTAACGTTACCAAGATAATATTGGTGCACCAAATGTTTTAGTTGAATATTAATGTTAAGTGATTTACCTGAAAATTGATTTATTATTATATGTTAAATGCTATTGTGCTCTATGTTGATCAAATGAGTGTTTTGTCATTGCCATTGAGTTGAAGGGGTCAGTGGCGCGGTGGCTTACCAAAATTATCTTTACAGTATTATTATTAAACCCAAGTTATTTGACCAATCCTTGTCCCTCTCATTAAAGTATTTATCTCCTGACCACCGGATGTCCGAATAAAAAAGAACCTGACTCGTGTCTGGAGGACAAGGTAAGGGAAGGAAATTCCATCATACTTGGCCACCACACTGGCAGCCTGCTGCCCCCTTTTCACTGCTGGAGAGTTTACCCACCCACCCAGTCCCTAAAATTGTGTTTCTATAGCTGGTTTGGTATAGAAAATTTTTCTTTTTTTTATGGTTCTCGGTGTTAGGTCAGTTTGAGTGATGAGTTCACGAACAGTTTTCGTGTGGCGGTAAGCAGCCCAGTCAGCAGACAATTTGGTCACACTCATGACGCAGTAGGCACTCTCCCCTTAAGGGGTGCGCACTTATGGAGCATACCCCTTCGAGGTTAGGGGGCCCTGCTTGGGCGGGCGGGCCCCAGCCGTACCCAATCTAGTGGGTCGGAGTAGATAGCGCATGGGTGTGGCTTAGGAGCTGATTGGTCTGCTTATAGTGGCCACCTCTTCTCAATATATTGAACATTTCAATAAATTACTGACCTTTCATTTAGCCAAAACAAAGTCTCTGTGTCTTTATTTCATAGTGGTATATTAACTCTTTCTACAACACTGTAAAGGTAAGATGTCACCCGTTAAGCGGATTATAAACTCGTATATAAATTTATTTTTATTACATATAATTCCACATGTATAAAATACCTATTCCTACTGATTGGAATGTGATGGGAGAGAAACACTCAGAATAAACTCGGTCACCGTTCACCGTGACAGAGATAAATAAAAAACATATACATTGTATATAAAAACGTTGCTCATGAGATATATAAAAAAAAACACAGCGCTACTAATTGAAAGATCGTGACAGCTGTCCTGATGTAGCTGGTATGTGGTAGATAAAATAATCCAAAAAGCCTCAGAAGTGACCTCCCCGCACGATGCTAACATAAGCTGTGATGAATAGTTAAAGATTGATAGTATATCCCATTTGGATGATTAATGATATCCTGATAGCCATGTGCAGTTCTATCTAGACACATATATTATAGAGTCAAAGCTCCAGCCACTGTCGTGTCGTGTAATTCAAAAGTTCTGCTCCATACCCCCAATGATCGAACAATCCAACGTAGATAGATATAGATATTAGTACTCACTGTCTCTGGCTGCAAAACGGTGAACCGCTCCACTCACCCCTTAGGGATAAACTTCAACGGGGACCTTTCTCTTGGATCATACAGATGACCGATAGTAGTAGAGATATATGTCCTGCGGGGAGCGGATCTGTGACTCACCAGCACCTTGGAAATATTGTTCCAACTTGAGCGGAATCCTGAGTAGTGTGCGGGCGGTATGTTGATTTGTCCAAACCCAGCATGTATGTGATTTTCAACCAAGCGGGTATCACACACCGACACAGTTCTAGGTAATCGAGTCCAGCTGGACAGCTGGGGTTGGAGGAGAATCCAAACAGGCAGTTCTCAGTGAAATCAATGGGATAAGGTATAGCAGCTACATGTGCGGTTGCACAAATAAAAAAATGGCAAGATTAGCTTTAAAAGCAATTTTGAGTGGAAAAATAATAAGAAATCAGCAAATAAAAACTATAGAGTTGGCCCAATGCACCTAACGCATTTCATTACAAAATGTAACTTCCTCAGAGGGAATATCCAGACTCATTACAAGTTCAGAAGAGCCTTATAAATGCTGCATCTTCAATTAATCAATCACATATAATTTAACACACACTTTAACCATTCGTGATCCTGTCAAGCAACATACAGCCATATTGGCATTTGTATATATGTGCTTAAAAATAGAGACAAATTCTGCCAAAGATAGATCAAATGTGATCCACCCCATAAAACCCTATTAAAGAGTAAAATCTAAATAAATGTATATATATTTTTTGATACAATTGGAGTCTTATAAATCCATTACATCTATAATATCGTTCTTCAACATTGAAGTAGTAGATATCAGAATCCTAAAGCAAAGAATTACACCCTTCACTGCATAACATATATTAGACCCATGAAGAAGTGGAGATATATAAACAGAAATTGTAGCAATAGTATGGAATCATGCTTTAATTCTAATAGATATGAATGGTAACTGCAATAGATGTAGACATAATAAATAATAACAAATACAAAAACAAATCATGAAAAATAGAAATAAAATAAATATAAAATAACATAAATCAACCAAAAAATAATAAAAATAAAAATGAAAACAAAAATAAAAATAAACGTAACAATAAAATTAAGTAAATATAAATAAAAATGAAAAGAAATAGAAATAACAATAAAAATGAAAATAAACATAAATATGAAACAAATCTCAACAAAATCATAAAAAACAATTCAATTCCATAGATTCATTAAGACCATCAGGATGGATGGAATTCAATTTGTGCTTCCAGACAACTTCTTGTTTGCACAGTTTATTATATCTATCTCCCCCTCTCTCAGTCCGTTTAACATGCTCCAAACCCCATACAGAAAGACTAGAAGGATCTCCATCATGGACCGTTGCAAAGTGTCTTGAGACACCATGATTCGGAAATTTGTTCAGAATATTTCGTCTGTGTTCAGCTATCCTTCTTTTGAGAGGTTTTGTGGTCCTTCCCACATATTGAAGGTTACAACCACATTGCAAAAGATAGATGACATATTCAGTGTTACAGTTCACAAACCCTATGGTTTTAAACTTGTTGTTCGTATTAGAAGAAAAAACTTCCTTGGCTCCATGTTGTATCAATTTACATGTAATGCAATTGGTTTTGGCACATCTATATGATCCATCTAATGGCTGTGTTAACCAAGTGGAAATTGAATCATTATTGTCTTTATTTTTATAAACATTTTTTATCTGACTTGGAGCAAGTACGTTTTTGAGATTACAATTCTTTTTGAAGACCATCTTTGGTCTATCAAAAAGGATCGATCCCAAGATAGGGTCTTGTAATAAAATAGGATAATTGTTCGACACAATCTTTTTAATCTTATGAGATAGATTATTATATTTAGATATAAAGGCTACCTCCATAGGTTTTGATTTATTGAGTTTTTTAGAGGATATTGTACCATTATACGTAAGCAAAGAGGTTCTATCTATTTGTCTGACCTCATCTAAAGCAGTGTGTAAATCATGTAAGTGGTATCCTCTATCTGTAAAAGAGATAAGCATAGCCTGTGTCTCTTGTTCAAAATCTTTAGTGGAAGAACAGTTAAGTTTCAATCGCAGGAATTGACTCTTGGGAATGTTTCTCTTCCAAGGTTAATAATGTGCACTATCAAAATGTAGAAAATTATTCGTATCTACTTTTTTCTTGTAATTACGTGAAGCAATATTAGTCCCATCTACATATAACGTCAGATCCAAAAAGTCTATGGAGATCCTATTAAGAGTATGAGTGAATTTTAAATTAAAAGTGTTTAAATTCATTTGGGAAACAAAATCAATGGCCGATTGATCCGTACCACGCCAGACAATCAACAGGTCGTCTATATATCGGCCATAGAAGACCAGGCTCGCCCCAAGTCCGCCACCCCAGATGCGCTCATCCTCGAACGCACCCATATAGAGGTTAGCGTAACTTGGGGCGAATTTAGTCCCCATGACCGTCCCCATCCGCTGAAGATAGTGCACCCCTTCAAAAAGAAAATAATTATGCGTTAAGATATAAGTGATTGCGTCAACAATAAACTCCTGGTGTGCACCTGGCAGAGTCCCATCTTTACTTAATGTACTACGTATAATATCAATACCTAAATTGTGTGGTATGTGAGTATAGTGGGCCTGCACATCCAACGCAAGAAAGCAATAATCCTCCTGCCAACTAATATCTTTAATCAGGTGAAAAAGATGAGAAGAATCTCGTATAAATGATTTCAGAGACCGTACTAAAGGTTGTAAAAAATAGTCTATATAAAAAGATAAATTTGAAGTAAGACACCCAATACCCGAGATGATGGGTCTCCCGGGGGGGTGACACCAGTGATTTATGGATTTTTGGCAGGTGATAGTAAATGGGTACAATAGGAAACGGAATAAACAGAAAACTCCATATCTCTTTGGTAATGATTTTATGTTCAAGAGCACCATCCAGAAGTGATTTTAATATGATCTGATAATCTGAAGTGGGGTTGTGTGACAAAATGGTGTAAAATTCTTTCTCTAAAAGTTGGCGATGAGCCTCCTTTCTATAATCGGCAATATTTTGAATCACCACCCCCCCACCTTTGTCAGCTGACTTAATAATTATGGAAGAGTCTTCCATAAGATCTTTTAAGGCTTGTTTTTCTCCTTTTGTTAAATTAGTATTTCTTTTTCTCGGATTAGAACATAGTTTTTTGAAACTGTTGTATGTGAGTTTATAAAAACAATCTATATTAGGTCCTCTGACCTGTGTTGGATAAAATTCAGACTTATTCCTAAATTTATCAAACCCACTCTCACTGGAAGGAGAGTTAATGGAGTTGTTAATATCAAAGATAACATTATTTGTATTTTCAGACACCCGATTCTCATCGCATATATCTTCTAAAATAGATAATGCTCTATCATCCTCTTTATCTAGTAAAATAATCGTATGAAACTCTTTCTTTTTCTTTTGTTCTTTATATGCAAAATATTTTTTCTGACATAATGCCCGTGTGAACCTTTTGAGTTCCACAAAGAGTTCAAAAATATTTGGGGGATTAGAAGGTGCAAAGTTAAGTCCTTTACTTAGTAGGGAAATTTCGGCCGATGAAAACTGTCTATCAGAGAGATTGAATATACCTTTAGAAATCAATGGGGTCTCCCTTTCTTCAGAACACCCCAAATTTCTTCCTCCTCTCTTGCCTCTGTAACGTCTCTGAATCGTTTGGGAGTCAGAGACGACAGTGGTTGGAAGGGATTTGCATGTCGGAATTTTTTCTCCCAAGGGGAGTTCTTGTCTAAAAAAACTCTTTTTTGTAGGAGTCTATTTTTTGGATGGGCTCCTGTATGTGAACCAGTTCTACTAGAAGTTTCTGACTCTCTCTGAATAATCGAATCACCTGATCTCTCAGGTGATCTCGAAGGATCCACTGTATGTTGTTTTGAGGGATATTTATTGGCAAATCTTTTAGGTCTGCCAATTGATCTATCTCTCGTCCAATCTGTATTAAATTTGTAAGATCTATATGATCTCGTTCTATCGAAACGATAGTCATCTAAATCTCTCTGGAATTTACGAAGTTTAGTATCAGTAAGGTGTTTCTCATATTCTTCTACACGAGATCTAATGATCTTATCTATCTCCAAAAATAATTCTGAATCTTTTAGGGGTTCCAGATCTTTTTTCAATTTGTCTATTTCTACTTCAATAGCCTTAACTTTGTTATCCCGATATTTAATTAACAGTTTCATTAAAGATATGGAACATGTATCTAAAGTCAGATTCCATTGTTGTATTAGTTGAGGATCATATTCAAAAGCTAGAGTTTTAAAGAGGCGTAAGCCCCTAGGGATCATATTTTTATCCACATATTTTTGGAGATTAACTCCATCCCAACAATGTCTACTTTCAGCTTTCAATAAATTCTCCAATTTATGTAACTATTTAAATAAAGAAAAATGCGTATCACCAACTGCATTGTCCTCTATGGTAGAATTTGTCTCTTGAAAAGAATCCAAAAAAGTCTGTCTTTTAAGCTTACTATTTTCAAAATGACTAAAAGTAGTCATGATGGCTGCCCAGGTAACCTCGCAGAGGACAGAAAAGACAATAAAAAAACAAAAAAAACCCTGCTATGGCACCAATATATTAAAATTACTCTGTGGTTTAGATACTGGATATAAGTCACAGTACCAATAGAAATAATTTGTATTAGTATAAGACACAGCGGCCAAGCTGCTGCAGAAATAGGCGGCTGCAACCACCCACAAACTGGCAATAAATAGATAACAAATGCAGCGCTACAGACCTGTCTGTCTAAGAAATATCGTGCAAAAAAGGATGAAACAGGATCACGAATAAACTCGTATATAAATTTATTTTTATTACATATAACTCCACATGTATAAAATACCTATTCCTACTGATTGGAATGTGATGGGAGAAAAAACCTCAGAATAAACTTGGTCACCGTGCACTGTGACAGAGATAAATAAAAAACATATACATTGTATATAAAAACGTTGCTCATGAGATATATAAAAAAAACACAGCGCTACTAATTAAAAGCTGAAGTATTTCCTTATTTCAGTTGAAAGGGGTTTAAAGAGTTTCAGAGAGAGAGAGAGAGAGATTTGTTAAGGAGGGTTAGTGGTTGTTTTTCTGTTGGTGTGAGAAGGTTAGTTTTTTGGGGGGGTTTTTTCATTTTGGTTCATTGCCCATTTTTTTTTTCTTTTTAGTGGTTTGACTTTTGTTTGCAATATGTTTGCAATTTATTATTTTCATTTCTTTGTCCATTTGGTCTGTTTATTTGTAGTGTGTGTATTCCTTTGTTATGTTGTCTTTCCCTTCTGTTTCCCATTTTTATTTTATTCCCCCCCTTTGTGTATGTTGAGAGGAAGGAGAGGTGTGGATGGTAGGGAGAGTGGGGAGGAGGAGATAGAGGAGTTAGGAGAGCAGGAGGAGCAGCCAGGCCCTTCTGCTGGAAAAACTAAATCCGGGCGTAATGTCCGTTTTAGTTTTTCGGAAAATTGTGCTCTTGAGCACTCTTTAGTGCAAATTTATGATCGAATTTTAGGCAGCCTTGCTGCCAAAACACCATTTATCCGTAAGAAAAACCTGTGGCAAAATTTAACAGATGCTGTGAATGCAGTAGGCCACATCAAACGTTCAGTAGAGAATTGTCTCAAAAGAATTAGTGACATAAAAAGGAGGGTGTAGGAGAATATGTCTGAGGAACGTCGAGCTGCTGCAGGTACTGGCGTTGGGATTTACATTATTATATCACATAGGGGGATACAAGGATCCTGATTTTGTTAAACACCTCCCAAACATACATCTTCCTATTAAATAGGAGACCCCTGGCTATAAAGTACATATCCAGATTATTGTCCTCTATATTACCACACACTACTTCACAGTAATACTGTCCCATAATTGTCAGAATGTGAGCCATCAACTTGTAAAACTTTATAGGGAATCTCATAACATGAGCATGCTGTACCTTAGGATGTGTTAATTTTCCTATCTTGGAATCACATATTTATTCATCTAGTCAATATTTTTTTTATTTTTTTTACCCTGGTCAAATGGTTAATGTGTTTAAACCTTTGTGGTTATTAGTATATGTGTATTTGGTATCAAATAAAAAATTATTTTTAAAGTTGTGTGATTTTAGTTCATGTTAACATTCAATAGTGAATACTTTGTAACCAAAAATAATTATGTATTATATTTCATAGCCACTGGTGGTGGGCCTCCTGTCATGATCTCATATACCTCCTATGAGGAGGAGGAGTTCAAACAATTAATACCCCCAGAGGTCCTGGAGGGGATAAATATCCGGGACACAGGCAGACCTGTGTTTCAACCAATGGCTGGTGAGTATTGTCTAATGATGTCCTGTTGTACATTGTATGTGTAAACAGTTATCCTGCAGCCTGCTTTGTAATTAGTTACAATACATCTAACACATAAGTCTGTTTCTTTTTTTAATCATTTTTATTAGCAAGGGTGATTAAGTTTCCAGAAAGGATTAATTTTATGTAACATTGCACATGTATTTCAATTCAGCCTCCACACAACAGCAGCCATGTCCAGTGGCAACAGGACCGGAGGTAGTGGCATCACCAGCAGCATCAGCAGGGGACCCAGATGAGGAGGAGTGTGTAGCAGGTAAATCCAACTATGTTGGATTAAAAAAAAACCAAAAAAAAAAACATTAGTTTTCCTGTAATGGCAATCACCTGTATCTGGTAGTGAGTAAAGAATGTGTATTAATTTTTTATTTTTATATTGTTTCCCTTAAGGAACATCACAAGAAGACCCAAGTCTGACTGTTCCAGCCACAGATGATGAATGTGGGGAGTACATTTTCTTAGAGCCTACATCCGCGGGTACTAGCCTGGATACTACCCCTAGCCCCTCCTTACCCACTACTCCCGTGCGGTTCAGTGTGCGCCTCAGAGGTGGAAGGCATCCATCCACCAGTCGTGGAAAGTCTCCAGGGCCTGGCGGGAAGAGACCAAAATAATGTTTGTATTTTTTGTAATTATGCTAAAGTTAGTAAATGTATATTGGAAAAATCATACAAGGCAAAAACTGTGCTATATGTTTTTGTTATAATTTGTACGTTCTATCACCCCTCTAGTGGCTGTGTGCGACTCATTATATTGATGTTGTGCAGGAGTCTGTGGATTCAACAGAGGTGTCATTAACCAGGATTGACACCCATATCCAGAGTTATCTAGAATGTACAAAAGAAATAATGAGGTGATGAAAACACAAACTGCAAATGGCACCCCCTATATATACATACGCAGTAGCCATCCCTCAGGCATTTGTCCATTTTCAAATATTTGATAGAGGGATGACTGGAGCAGGATATAGGCATCATGGCAAGAGCCAGGGTACCCTGCAACCACACTCATGATTTTCATTTTTGCATCACAGACCACCTGCACATTCATAGAGTAGGAATGGTGCCTGTTGGTATAGACATGTGCCCTTGCACAAGGTGGTCTCAGCCCAATGTGTGTGCAGTCTATAGCTCCCAGGACATTAGGGAAACCTGAGAGTCTATAGAATGCTCCCTTCAGCTCATGCCAATCACAATCCTGGTGGGGGAAGCACATGTAGGTAGGCACCAGCTTGTTTAGAGCAAAATAAAACCACATTTAAATGCCTGGAAAACGTTGCCTGGGTGAATCCTACAACCTGGGCACAAACAGACTGAAATGACCCAGTTGCAAAAAAATGAAGGGCACACAACAGCTTATGCATTCCAGGTAATGCGTGTGTGCAGCAAGTAATAGGCTCTAAATCATTTTGTAGCTGGGCATAAAGGTGCTGGATGTTGGCTCTGTTGAGTCTAAATTTTTGAATGATATCCTGGTCTCAAAAACCAACCGTTGCCTGAAACCACAGGGACTGCGGAGCAGTCGAGGTACCTCTTGCTGCTCAGCTTCCAAAATCCTGGGCAACTCAGGCTCCATTTGCTCATTTTGCACAATAATACCTAGCAGCCAATTTCCCATAAACTCCATCAACCCACACATTAATGGTACATTTGGGAGCTTTTTATAGTCATCCACAGCCTGAATAGGCCAATGAATGAATATTTGGTGGTGATTGGTTATTGTAAACAGCTGGTTAAACTACATCAAGCTGAAAACCATAATTTGTGACCAAAAGGAAATTGGCCTAATAATTGTATATGCAGCTATAACATAGCCACATCTGTATTAGAATATTGTTTACGTGACATATAATTATTTATAAACTACACCTGTATTGGTTTTATTTTAAAACAAACTCCAATTTTATATCCTCAAATTGGGCACCGTAGTAGAAAACATTTGAACCTTTGGCCCTAGATAAGTCAAACAAAGAATGTGTTAAAAATCCATGTTGCCTGCAGTAATGTAATTTGGGACCTTCAAATGAGAGTTGTTGATTTTTTACCCTTTAAAGGGCAACAACAACACTACAGAAATATTACTGTTTTAACACAAAAGGCACACACGGTACTGAAGTCTGCACCTGACTCGTTAGAAATGGTGTTTTAGAGTGAGTTTTGTTTGGGGAAAAAAGCGTGGGGTCCCCCTCTATTCATGCTTAACCCTAGTGCTGCCTGACTACTGCTGGTTCCGTCAAAATCGTGGAAAAAAATTGCGTGGGGTCCCCCCAATTTTCATGGAAGCAGCACTAGGCAAACCAGCCGGGGTTGGAGGCACTATAGCAGGGGGGACACGTGGCAGGGGTCCCCCTGCCATAATGACTAACCAACCCCAGACTGTTCAGGGTGGGCTGGATTCCCTAGGGAATGGGGTCCGCCGAAAAAAATGAGCGGACCCCCCTCTAGGGACACCCAGCCCAGTGCTGATAGCACTAGGGATCTTCCTACACCCCTGGGCAGTGGGTGTAGAGTAATAACGGCGAACAAATAGTGAGAAAACAAACTTACGCCATTTTGTTTTGTGGAACTACAGGTGCCAGCCAGCCAAGTTGCCTTAAATATTGTGGGCATACTTGTATAACTACAAGCACCAGCATACCCACGACAGCCAGGGCATGTTGGCACTTTGAGAACCACAAGTGCCAACATGCCCTGACACCCACAGCTGTCTGGGATCTGTAGTTCCACAAACAAAATGTTAAATAAACCACCACTCCTTTGTTAACACCACTAACATTTAATAAAAATAATAAACCCACAATAAACACAGTAAACACCCTCATTTACACCATATTTTTTTTATTAAAAATAATAAATTCCCTGATACTCACCAATGAAGTATTCTCGTTTTGTATGCAGCTTTCAATCCAAAAATGGCTGTAAACCAAGTCCAAAATAAATTTGTATCCAAAGTCCGGCTTGCCCCTGTCCCAAACATGTTTGTACTTCCAATAGTCCTGCTTGAAATCTGTTTACATGTTCTGCCCAGGGGGGCCCCATTGTTGCTTGAAGTCTTCTGTTCTTCACCCAGGGGGGCTCATATTTGTAAGATCCACGATTCTTTATGTTGCTTGAAGAAAAATAAAAAAAAGCCAGGAACCGCCGCAAACACCTCCTACCTAGTAGGAGGTCCGATACGCAATGAACTTAGTTCATTGCGCTCTGTCTATTTACAGTATTAGGTGATTTTCCCACGCTGCTGGGAAAATCCCCTAATACTATAAATACAACAACCACTTTGAACTAAGCTCATTGCGTATCGGAGATTTTTACATAGGAGGTCCGATATGCAATGAACAGCTGTCAAAACTGTTAAAAATAGATGAAAGGTTAAAAAAAAAAAGCACGGGGTCCCGCCTCTATTCACTATTAACCTAAGTGCTGCCAGACTACTGCTGGTTCTGTAAAAATCGGGGAAAAAATTTGCGTGGAGTCTCCCCGATTTTCACCGAACCAGCACTAGGCAAACCAGCTGGGGTTGGTGGCACTATAGCAGGGGGACACGCGGAAGGGATCCCCCTGCCATAATGACTAACCAACCCCAGGCTGTTCAGTGCTGGGCTGGATTCCCTAGGGAATGTGGTCCGCTGAAAAAAACGAGAGGGCCCCCCCCCCCCAGGGACTCCCAGCCCAATGCTTATAGCACTAGGGATCTTCCTACACCCCTGGACGGTTGGTGTAGGGTAATAACAGTGAAAAAAACAAACGTATGCCATTTTGTTTTGTGGAACTACAAGTGCCAGCCAGCCAAGTTGCCTTAAACATTGTGGGCATGCTGCTACTTCTATAACTACAAGCACCAGCATACCCACAGCAGCCAGGGCATGTTGGCACTTGGAGAACCACGAGGAGTGGGGTCCGCCGAAAAAAATGAGCGGGCCCCCCCCCTAGGAAAAAACAGCCCAGTGCTGATAGCACTAGGGCTTTTCTTGTCTACTGTAAAAGAATTGACCAAAATTAGTGACACCTCTGCTATACCTCCACCTGATCCTACTATCAACTATCAACATCCAAAGAATGGTGGAGGATTATTTTTAAGTTTTTGAACGTTATAAAGGGAAGTTTTATTAACAAAGAACAACGTTGCTTGCAGAAGTAATGTAAGCATGGATGTCTAAATAGACGTATATATGTATTACCTTCCACTTTGCTGCTGTTTCATCAGTATTGCACAAAATGTTTGTAATCTGTACTTTACGTCAAACGTACTTAACTATATTATAATTTTTGGGGAATTGAGGCTGATTCGAAGCTCGGTGATGAACTTGCTTTTGCTGTAAATTACAATGGCTCTTTTTAGTGCATTGTCTGGCATCCTGGATTGGTCTGGGTCTGATAAAAGCACGCATTCCTGGGGGGGGGGGAGAGGGGCAGCAGTCACCGCCATGTATTAGTTGTAGAATTACCACAATTATCCAAGGAACGGGTGGAGCGATCAAATGAACCATAACTGATTTCATGATCCAAGGACAGTTCCATCTTGCACCACTTTTCTTTACTGCCACTGCTGTGTGGCAATGCTTCCTAGATGTGCTAGGAACTGCCGTGTGTTTGAGTCATTGCTCTGTCGCTTAGCATCCAGCCAGGTTGCTGCAGTCTTTGTTTGAAAGTGTATGAAAATAATATTGTGACCTGTGAGGTGGTCAAAATAACTGCCAATGACTTGAAATTAGTGTTATTGAGGTTAATAATAATGTAGGGGGAGAAAAAATATGTGATTTTAGCAAAAAAAAATTGTGATTTAGAACAAAACCGGGATCCAGAACCAAAACCAAACCACGCAAGGGCGGTTTTGCCAAAACCAAAACACAAAGTTAATCCCCGCGCGCTGTGGTCTCCTTACTGAGGAGATCACGTGAGTCTCATTCTCACGAGATCTCCTCAGTAAAGAGCATACAGCGCGCCGGAGAAGGACTGCAATGCCAGGAGAAGGAGGTAAGTGCCTTGGGGGCAGTTCAGATCACGGGGGGCCCCTCATGGGGTAATGGAGGCCCCAGGGGCCTTCATTCCCTTAATCCGGCCCTGCATGCATGTGAAGTAGACATAGGAGGTAATCCTGCACATGGACCATCTCCACTGACTAAGGGATGTTATGAATACTAAGCTGATTTAAACTGCCCCTGTTGCCAATGTTCTGTTTATCTGCTAATAGGTGAATTTGTTTTATATTTTGAGCTGGTATTGAATGATCTCCTCCTGGTTGCATCTACCTTGGTGCCAATGTCTGCAACCTCAGAACAAATATGTTTGGGGACTGGGATGCTGGGAAAAAGTCAAATGGTGTTACTTATTCTGGGTAATCCGACTATAAATAAACTCTGAATTTAAGCAAAATAATATATTGGTACTATAATCCAGGTGCTGATGCATTACACTTGTTAAAGTAATTCTATCGTTTTAAAATAAGCATTGCCCAATCAATTGAATGTGTGTCCAAAGCACAAAGTGATTTATTTTTAACAGATGTAAATAGTCAACAATTCAATACATTATTATATCATGATAAAGTACAGTACAGCACAGCCAATACCAAAAGATAATACATACATACCGCTGCAATCGCTTGCGCACGCTGCGCAACCACGGGACCCTATGGACAATATTCTGTATAGAATATTGTGTCAGAGTTGACTGAGGCCCCAGTGAGATGCAGCTAATATATATATACAGTCAGTGTTTCATTGTGAACAATAGAGATGACGTAGATTGTTTCTATAGGTCCAGACGTTGGGTGGGTCCAGGCCAGACAGGTAATAGGTTGATTCAATCTAAGGACTCCAAAGGTGGGGTTCTTCTCTCCAGGGGGTCTGCTCCTTTTCATAGCCAGTATCATACAAAGGTTTTACTCTCTAATATCAATAACTAAAGTATGCAATGTGCGATCTCTTCGCCGACTGCACCGGACAGCTGCTGATGATTAGGGCTTCAATATGATATCAGGCATGACACCTTTCCTATTACCTAAACCTTTAATAACACTACAATCTACATATAATCAACATATATATATATATATATATATATATATATATATATATACACTAATAATAAACCGAATACTATCTGCTCCTGAATTACAGTGTAACAGAACTAATATGAAGTTATATAAATAACTAAATGTTGTAATGCGAGTGTGTGCGTGCGTATTTTACCGTGTGATCACGTCACGCCACGTAACACGTGGCGTACACTTCGCAATACGCACGGCAAACCAATATTAAACCAATATACTTTCGTTCATCCAATTATACGACTTTGACAGTCCACCCTTTGATAGTACAATAAACTATCACCTTAAAGATGTTATATGCAGGATCTCAGTACCACGTTTCATTGTTTTGTAATACAAATCCCCCTTGGTGTATGTCCACACTGTTTGTAGATCTAAACAAGTTATCATAAGAGAGAGTCTTAATCCTCTAAACGACTTCTTCTTTTACTATAAACCGTAGACTTCTGGAGCTTGGAGATAACCTTTTGTATGCCCTTCAAGGGTGCAATAAAACACTTAATACATTATTTGGAAAGGTACATGGTACAGTAGAACGTGTATCAGCTATACAGAATTCTCTACTACAGTTCTTCAAGTTTAACAGGTTCTTCTGTCCAACGCATGTCTTTAAGCTCAGAATACATTTAAACACTTCATGTTCATCAATAGCATCATCCTATGTCTATCAATAATGTCATATGCAATCTCCTTCAGCTTGCGTTAATATACACACATCTAATAATGTCACCAGTTCTTTTCATCAGCACTTGTGGGCGGGCTATTGTCTGTTCGTTCTTCCCAGTCTCTCAATACTCAGATTTAACAGTGATCGGCTTGCAAAGCATTGGGAGACTTCAGACTAAGGGACTTAGGTGTCCTACTTTTTCCCTTAGTGACCTCCCGCCTATAGTTCGGGTACCTCAAGAATATTTAGTGGAAAGAGAACTAATCCTACTTGATATAATCACTGAGGCACGTGTGAGCACGCCCAGCACTTTGCTTGGTCTAAAACCTTACCCTCCCAAGAATGATAATCATTCTCAAGGATGCCTGCTCAAGTCCGAATATTACTGGACTGGCATCGCTGGGTGTGTCTCTTTTTAACTATGGGGTCGCCGTACTTACGGACGTAATGCTACTCAGACAATAGCCCCTCGCACTTTCTCCAAGCTCCAAGGTTTCTAAATTTTCCTTTACCCCTGAATTGAATAGAGTAATTGACTGGACTGATTATGCTACTAACTTCTTCCTCCCCAATACCTCCTTATCATTACCTGAACCAGTCTCTGTCACCTGCTAATAATCGAAAGAATTAACCGCCCTGAGAAGAAAATGAAATGAGAGAACACAAAACAGGAAAAACTACAACTTCATGCTGGACAACAGTCTTAGCCTTTGGCTCAGGTGCTACTAACTGCATTCGAGGCCTTCCAGTACAGACTCATGAGTGCCCTTGGACCCTTCTCTGAGTGTTGGCCCCTCTGCAGTGGGTGGTATGGGCACCAGTGTGTCTCTGCTACCCTTGAAGCCGTGAGGCTGGTAGCCTACACCTGGTACCTGTCTGGCAAATAACCTAAGCTTAAGAAATTACTGCTCCACAACTTACTCTCCTGATCCAACATCCTGACAGTTAGTGTGACCTTTCAGGAAACAGTGTTTTGGACGTTCTCGGTTGCTGTCTCACTATTTACCTTCTCTCAAGGTCTAACCTAGCCTCCCAGTTACAATCTCATCTCACGAGGGGTCAAGAACATTTCAAAAACTGACAGGTTAGGAGTCTGCCCAGGAGTGATCTTTTGGTAGCGGGAAAGGACTAGTGGCCGAAGCTATCAGTCACATCAATCAAGTTCCAACTCTTAATCTATTCAATTCGTTCTACCGAGTACCATTGCTTTATGTTCACACTGGTTTATGGCTAACTGAAAGTATGTGATTTGTTACCACTACTCATACATTATACATCTATTATCAATAACATGAATACCCCTATCATCTATTATAACTCTAGGCCTGTCACATTAAATAACAAAAGCTTTGAGTATGATACAGTAATACATTAGACACATTTCAATACACCTCTACCCAGACATTTTTCATTGGTACACCTGTGTTTACTTGAGGATCCTGCATGGTGGTAATTGGATGACGTGCATTTGTTTTACCTGGAGGAAAACCCATCAGCAGGAGGGATATGGGATGGCTCTATTAGTCTACCTTGTCCATCTCTCCAGAGTCCACCAGACTCCTCACCACATCTCTTCACCTTCCAGACAGTTTATCCCTCAGGTAACACAAATCTTCCTATATTAACCAATATGTGTATGCGTGCATGTGTGTGTGTGTGTGTTCACCTTTTTAAAACTAAAACAATACAACGAAAAACAAAACAAAACATAGATTTGTTAGCTGTCACATAAAACCCTGCTGTCTATTTGACAGCTATGTTCTCCCTGGTGTGACAGCCATGTATGGTCGTGTGTGTAAGTTTGGACTTTACTAGCAGCTACTTCAGTTGGTAACTGTGTCACTGTATGAAGTCCTCTATGTGGTGTCCTAATCATGTGCTGGTATTGCTATAAAACGATTTTTAAGTCACCTCAACATCGCCCTCTAGACTAGAAAAAATGCTAAAGATCAATGTATATCAATCGATTTTCCCTCTGCCAACTCACATGTCATTCTCAGTACCTCATATTCAGCTACTTGACTAGGTGGGAAAGGCAAAGGGGTCTCTTTCTATAACACTTCCTTCAAATATAACAGTATCCAGTACATGCCTGTCTAGCAGTGAAAAAAAATATAAAACATGAAAATTCTACATTTTCTAGGGTTTCATATTATGTCGTATCTTGTGGTAAAAATCCTACTCCAATGTTCTATACAGAGATGCATATCTGTATGCCTAACCTCTAGCATTCTTCTGTCCTCCTGTCCTGCCCACCCTTTGTGCATCCATATAAAGGCACATTTTTGTACAGGAGGCACGAGCCAAAACAAAAAAACAAAACAGATATGCAATCTATAACACATGAATCGTATTTCCACAACAGAACCTTTCTGCTTAAAATCAGCAGTTTCTATACACCTGAAAACAAAACCCCTGACTGTTTCTGTAACTCATGTCAATCTAGTGTGTGTATCTATGAATTTGTCTTATGTAAAAACATAAAATATGTTTTAGCCCCATTGTTGATTTTATCTCTACCAGAGGAGAGAGAGGGAGAGAGAGAGAGAGAGGTAGAGAGAGGGAGAGGTAGAGGGGGAGAGACAGAGAGAGGGAGAGAGAGAGACTAGCGTTTGTGTAAAGAGTGGGAAATAGGAAAGCAATGAATGATGGGAATACAAAGGTTTGAATACAAACATACATGTAGAAAGGGAGATTTTTACAACAAAATGACAGCTGGATTGGACTCTGACTCTATGGGGAAATGGCTGTATTCATTCCACTGCTCCCCTTAGCTATTTGCTAACTATGACCCCTCCCCATACTTGACTAGGGGGTCTTAACAGTGCCATCCAGTGTCGTCCGTCATTTGTTTAGTAAGAACTCGGTATCTCATTGACTACATACCTTTTCAACGGACTTTTCTAACTTATAATAGAGAAATGTAAAAATGTACTCTTAGTGACTCATATTTTCTCTGAAATACATAAAACGATATTTTGGAGCAAAGTATGTACATACTTCATTGTTGGATAATGATTCTCAGCCAAACAAATTATCATGAGTCACTGCAGCCTAAAACAAAAGAGTGTTCCAATTGTCTATTGTTAATTAGTCTTTCAAGAGTAATTCTTCTATTTCTCTATCTCACCCCTTTTAAACACTTGTCTATACTTCTTTTGTGTCCCCTTTATCTGTGAAAAGAAAAACAAGATAGTTATCTTAAAACAGCAAACAAAACAAACATTTCTATTCTTTGCCGTCGGCTAGTGATTTAGGAAAACAAACATGTGACAACATAAAACGAACAAACAAAATCAAGAAAGATTACTTTTAAAAAAATAAGTTTCTTTCTACATTTTGCACCTTAATGCTCACCACAGATTAACTCTAGAGTCGGCTATATTTCTCCCCCCAGGAATTGGCTGCTATGAGGTGCACAGGAAACTGTTGAGAAGTCTCCGAGACTTGTGTGCGCCGTCTCTGTGGGTGTCTATGTGATTCCCCCTTAGATGGGCCAAGTCTCTTTGCTTCCGCTCTTGTCATTGTACAGTCCTGTGCTTGGTGTCCCATTTTAGTGCATCTAAAACACTTTCTCAACTCATGTTGTTTCTCTTCTTTTTTACAATCTCTTGCGAAATGGCCTTCTTCGTGACACTTAAAACACCTGATTTTTCTATGTTTCTTATTATGTGGGTTGTATGCTGGTGGTCGTGTGTGCAGTCCCTCTAGTGCTGGGATACTTACTATCATTACCCTATCACTTAGTGTCTCTTTCTGTTTATTCATACTTCTATCATGTTCTATAGCTGACTCCCTGAGAACACTTACAGTACTTCCTCTCCAGTATGGTAATGAAGTTTGCACCCTTTTTTTCAAGTTTTCCCTGAGTCCATCCATTAGAACGTGAACAGCAACCTCTCTGTAATCTTCATTATCTTTTATGTCTGGTACCCCAGTATATTTGACCATCTCCATCAGAGCCCTGCAAAAGTAGTCTGTTGCATTTTCACTATCTTTTTGCTGGATACTAAAAATTTTACTCCAGTCCACTATCACTGGGAAATATATGGCCAACTGTGTGATTATATTTCTAATATTGTCCTGATTATCATCCTCGGTTAAGGATTCATCCTCCTCCAACATACAATCATTAATTAACTTTTGTATATCAGTATTGAGAGGAAGACATGCCTTCAATAATACTCTCCAATCTTTATTAGTTGGCTCATACACATTACCATAATATCTAATAAACTGCTGACATTTGGTCAAATCTTTCCTAGGATCAGGGAAATCAGACAAAATTGAAAATGTTTCAGACCTAGTGCATGGATCATGCTTTGCTACATGTTTTAAGGGAACATCACTATTCCTGTCTGCTTTCCCATTGGGAACTGCTGCTGTGCAGACAGGATGTAAGTCTACCAAATCACTAAAACTAGTTGCTGAAATTGCTGCTGCAGTACAATGGATGTCTCCCCCTGTGTTAACCTTTTCATTGTTCTCACCACTTTCAGCAGCTGCCCCTATTGGTGGGACCGTTCCTCTTCTTTTTCCTGAAACATTACCTTTAACGTTACTTAAAACAACATACAACTTACTAGTTACAGTTTTTACATTTTTGGTATTGGCTGTACTTCCCGCCCCGACCGAATTTATCGGGGGCGTGTTTGCGCTCAGTTCGCCACGCTTTGCAACGCACACTTCCGGAATGCTTGTTTCCGGTACGCTTACTTCCGCTGAACACGTGTTTTTCCTTACACTCACTTCCGCTGTGCGTTCGCTGCTCTGCCACGTGTTACCTTCCATTTGCCACGATTTTAAACAATGATTATGTGCATTTCTCACTTTCGTTGACTTAATCAACCGTACTTTATCTTTTACGGTATTTAGCACCTCTGCATTAAAACTCCCTGTTGTTGGGAAAGGCCTATCACAATCTTTGGTCATTTCGACCCACGTGTCACAATACACAGTTGCGTATGCACCATATTTTGCACACATGAGAAATCTCGCTGACTCAATAAGACCTTCCTTAGGCAGCAAATTGGCAATCTCTAGCGTATGCCTAGCACCCATGTTGCACAATATACTTTCTACCCGGAACACAGACACACCGCAATGCTCTGTTCCTTCCGGCCAAATGTGAAATACAGACACACCGCAATGCTCTGTTCTTTCCACTAAATAATTTCAACTCTGTTGCTATACTCACCGCTAGAGATCTATAATGCTCGGTGAACGTATTTCCTTTATCCGCGTTCACTCGCTTTTCTCGCCCCTGGCGAGGATCCCTAATACAGAAATATCACTGTGGGCCCCAAGGGCTATCAGCTCCTCGATACCCTGGCTCAACCACAAAAATCTGCTGAGTTTATTATCGCTGGGAGCGCAAGTTAATACAATCAACCTGCCTTTCCAGTATAATTCCTCCTAGCTGCTTCACCAATTCGCACTAACGGTGCGATTGGATCGCACTGCCTACCAATACTAATTATTAGCAAACCTTGCGATCTATTGGTAGCGCTTTGCGAAAACCCAGTTTTCATATTCGGTATACCTGCCCTGTATACCGTCCTTCAGTTGGGCAATCCGCCTCGTCAGACAGCAACTGAGCACCTCAACAATAAACAGTGTATCTACGTTACAAAATCGCACACTATACACCTTTTCTGCGCAGAAAATTGAAAGTTCCCAACAACCGTAATAATGTCTCAGAGGCTTTCACAAGTAATTATACTATGCATATAATAACTATCAAAACAATTGTTCAACCACGTGGCAAATCTACCGGAAGTTTGTGTATGCACAGCAGGAAGTACACATACGCACAGCAATGCAATACACTTTAAACCATTAAAACGACAATAAAAAGAAACATTTTTTCTTTCTTGTCCCTAGATTCTAATTAGCGTTCCTTCAGTCTATGCAACAACGGACATTCGGTTTCGCAACACACAGTGAACCACAGGTATTAGACGCATTACGTTCTTTCCTGCTTTATGCGACGCGTCCGTCAATCCACCCTTTGTTGAGGAACCGAATATCGTAAGCGTTGCATACCTGCCGGTAACTTAACTCCTAACTCACGAGCCCCCAAATTGTTAAAGTAATTCTATCGTTTTAAAATAAGCATTGCCCAATCAATTGAATGTGTGTCCAAAGCACAAAGTGATTTATTTTTAACAGATGTAAATAGTCAACAATTCAATACATTATTATATCATGATAAAGTACAGTACAGCACAGCCAATACCAAAAGATAATACATACATACCGCTGCAATCGCTTGCGCACGCTGCGCAACCACGGGACCCGATGGACAATATTCTGTATAGAATATTGTGTCAGAGTTGACTGAGGCCCCAGTGAGATGCAGCTAATATATATATACAGTCAGTGTTTCATTGTGAACAATAGAGATGACGTAGATTGTTTCTATAGGTCCAGACGTTGGGTGGGTCCAGGCCAGACAGGTAATAGGTTGATTCAATCTAAGGAATCCAAAGGTGGGGGTCTGCTCCTTTTCATAGCCAGTATCATACAAAGGTTTTACTCTCTAATATCAATAACTAAAGTATGCAATGTGCGATCTCTTCGCCGACTGCACCGGACAGCTGCTGATGATTAGGGCTTCAATATGATATCAGGCATGACACCTTTCCTATTACCTAAACCTTTAATAACACTACAATCTACATATAATCAACATATATATATATATATATATATATATATATATATATACACTAATAATAAACCGAATACTATCTGCTCCTGAATCACAGTGTAACAGAACTAATATGAAGTTATATAAATAACTAAATGTTGTAATGCGAGTGTGTGCGTGCGTATTTTACCGTGTGATCACGCCACGTAACACGTGGCGTACGCTTCGCAATACGCACGGCAAACCAATATTAAACCAATATACTTTCGTTCATCCAATTATACGACTGACACACTAGACATGCAAATGATTACCAATGCAGATTCTTCACAGTAGTTAAGAAATTGTCAGTATAATATGCGCTATTATGTTTGCATATCAATTATAAAAATAAACCACATTGTTAACCTGACATTCAACTGAAGCTCTGTTAAAAAAGTTAAGTATTTCCTTCCCATTTCATTAAAGACATCTGAAGTGTCTGCTACATCTTCAAGACAATGTCCTGATATATTCTAGTGTCAAAAAGCTGAGACTGCAGTCATTTCAGTTTCTATGACATCGCTCTCCTTGCCTCTCTGTATGAATCCACACAGAGCATTTCTACACTGCAACCATGTCTGTCACACTCTGCCTGTTCACTTAGAGAAGCACTTCTCTCACCAAGAATAACAGTGATGAATAAAAGAGAGCATAGTGGACATATTTAGTTAAGAGAAAACATGCCCAGTATTTCATGTATATTAATCAGTTCAGTAAAAATAGCCTTTGCAGATATTGTAAGAGAAATTAAATCACTATTTCAAATTAATATGTATCAATCATAAATGCAGATCAGAATATACCATATAAACAATAAACTGCTATGGCCATAGAAGTCAGAGGCAGGGAGCAAAGAATTCCCTCTATCCGACAGAAGCGGTGAGTGCCAACAGCTTACCCTTCAGGAAGGAACGCACACTTCCTGGACTCTGCACAAAGGCTCCGGCCACAATAAATTTCACTGTAGCAATATTGTGAAATAAGCAATGGTAATTTCACAATATTGCTACAGTGAAAGTTATTGTGGCTGGAGCATTTGTGCAGAGTCTGGGAAGTGTGCATTCAATCTGCCTACTGTTTTGAGGGGTACGCTGTCGGCACTCGACAATTCTGAAGGTGCGGATTATTTATTTACTCCCTACCTGTGACTTCCATGGTCGTAGCAGTTTATTATTTATATGGTGTGTTATTTATCAGATTAGTAAGTCTGTTATAAGGTCAATTTAGCTTGTTTGTTAGTCGTAGGCCAGCTTAGTTATCATATGGATGACAGTGAAATATGTGCTATGCAGCACAACAATGATTGTTGCTTTTAATGTGTATTTATAAGATTATATAACAAATAAAAATTAAATATATTTTTATATATACATCTTTGTTGGTGATTTGAGTGTAATTAGGACTTAGACTTCTCTCACTCTTACTTTGTTTGCTGTGTATGTTGTTTAGGGAGGTCCATCTCCCTTTGTATAGCAGTGGGAGCAGCCTTGTCCATAACTAGGTTTGATTTATTTGTTTATTTAATACTAAAATTTAATTTTATATATTGTTTTTATCAATTATTCTTCCAAGTTTATTTACAGAAATTAAGCCTTGGCCATGCAGCAGAGGGTTGTGTGTGTTTATTCTGAAGTCTCGGATGGGTAGTAAGAGCAAATATTATGTTTAGGATCATTTTGAATCAATAAATTAATAACATCAGTGGCAAGGAAGATCACTTCCTTCCATGATGTTTAAAGTAAGGGACAGGTCCACCAGGCATGAAAGAATGATCCCAATTAACCATACTTCTCCAACAGTCATCCAATGCATCCAGGAAGGTGCCACAGAGCCTGGTTGGAACATAGTACCATTGATAGAGCAATTTGTAAGCATTTCCCTTAATGCAAAACTTACTATAAGATTTTGCGACCCCCCTCATATACATTAGTCCACTCCTCTGGGTCCAAGGACCTGCCATTTGAGATAGAATGAAGGACATTTTGAAGCATCTAGATAACGTCTTGACCCCTGAGTTAGGGTCAGCCAAAGAAGGGTACATAATGGGGAACCACCTGTTGCTGCTTTTTCTATGTCCAACCAAACTCTGGTGGAAGAATACCACTGTTACGCATTGTGCCACATAAATATAAATATTTGAAGACCAGAGTTTGAATCGTAACCACCACCTGTGCATATAGCCAGGTTGCTTAAGTGCTTTGGTGACATCTGGAAGGTCCCTTCTTTTCTGAATTGTGAGTGTGGACAGGTCAGCGAAAACTTGGATTCCAATGCCCCATTTGGCCAAGGACCAAAAGTTGGTAGTGTGTGACCTGACACTGCTAACATTTTTTCTTTCTTTATATACATTTACCTGTAATGTGATGCCTATATTCCTACGCACATCACATGTTCGCTCTAAAAGCTGAAAGTGTCCAAACAATTTACTACTAAGCACCAAACACACAAACCTCCACACTATAGACATTTTCTAAAACTATACATTTACCCCATTGAGCGTGTTTGTAGGCTATGGTGTATCTGTGGCAAAGGAGAAAATAACCACACCTAGATTTCATATATTCATTTAAAATAAAACCTGTTCCACAACAGTTTTGAAAGCACTACACATGGATTTATGGGTATTAAAATATTAATCAGTGCACTGTAGTAATGGTACAAAATGGCATGACAACTGATTGCTGACACATTTGCAGCATAGGCTAGATTTATTACATATATTAATTCAAACGTGCTGACAAAAACAAAGCAAACAAGGTAATGGTCTGTGTGTGTAAAAGTTCCTTGGATTAAGAGATGACAATCTGGCCAGACTGAAGAGACATAAGCAGGCTTGGAGCTCTGGAGAAATTCAACAACATTTAGTGAGACACGAATTGCACAAATCCAAAATCCACACCAACACACCCTGTTGAACGAAAGGCAACAAAATTAATATGGCAATATTAGCTCAGACAACTTGCATTTTGATATCAAGAGATTGAGCAATGTATTGGCATGTGTAAAAAAGCCGGTATTATAGTGTATAATAATGGCTTGTGTGTTTGGACTATACCTAGGATTCTGAATGCACTATTTGACTTCATTTGAAACACCAAACCCATATGTTACATAGCTAGCATCTGCCCATATGTTTTGTTTGTGCAACCACACATTGCAGGCTTAGTAACGACGACATTGTATGGAGCACACTCACTGGCCAATCACATTTTAGTGCAGATAGCACTATACTACTTACATTTGACAACACCCTTCACCATGGCAACATCCACCAACTCCAAAAGGAAGTGCAATGGCAGAAAAGCCAGCACTGCAGGCCAAGTATAATCTAAAGGCTGTAGATAAAAGAAAAACAAATAAAGTGTCAATAATGTGCACTTCTCAACACTATATGTGCTGATCAATAAACTGTGGAAAAACCAAACAATTATGTTGCCACATTAGGCTGTAGATTTAAACTACCCCATTAACGTGCATTTAGCTAAAGACATTAAGGCTAAACTTAGAGGCATGAAGCTATACTTTCTACACACATTGTAAAGGTAAAATACAGGTAGCCATGGTTTTTCCACTATTATTACACATATAAACCATTTCACTAACACACCAGACCATGTCTATTCATATTCACATTTTGAATTACCATGCCTTAGATAATCAACCCTTGACTAAGCTTGCACATGATTTGACCACTGATCTTTTAAATGTGAAGATATTTATGTTTTGTTCCAAAAATAATCAAAAAATACATTGACCCATTACATTGTAACATGCTTTGTCCACTAGAACATTTACTTATTTTTTATCCTTTGCTCTCCTTAATGACTCAAGCACAGAGTGTTAATGTGTCTTTAAGGTAGGGTCTGAAAAACCACACTTCAAATAAAAGGTATTAGAAAAAGAAAAAAAAATTTTTTTTTTATAACAGCATGGACATTCTTAATGCAAAGTGTTTTAACAAGGGGTATGTAATAAAATAATATCTGGTTTCTACTTACCACACACACAGACAAATGTGGACTGTCAATAAGCAATCACTAGACACCCAAAAAACACAATCCAGGACCAAGATCTGTGGAGGGGAGGGTAAACAGGTACAAAATAAATCAATATAGATGGATAATCTTTATGTGTGTCACTACAGTCGAGAGGTATCTATGCAGAGACACATCCCAGGTCTACACAGTTGCCTCAATATTCAAACTCTGCAGCTAATTAAAGACTTTTCCACTTACCTTCAACATAAAATTCTTTACCATTAGGACCTTTCAGCATAATTTTCTCTCTGTATCTCACCAATATCTTTTCCAAAAAATAAACATGAGTGTTGAGCAAGGTACAGCAATAAACTGCAGAGATTATGAAACATTTCACCATTAAGGGCTACTTACCCAGAATTGTGAATCTCCCAACAACACAGAAGGCCAAGCAAGGTCTTTTTAAGTAACACTGTAATTAGTGAATTAAATGCAGGTGAGTAGGCCGGAGAGTATGCCGGACACGTCATTAGGAGCACGCAGGTGCGTTCTAATTAGCCAAGTGTGGTTTTGTGTAAAAGTGACCTGACATGTGAGCAACGTTTATTTTCTGTAGGGTAAGTACAGATTATAACGATTATTACAGATGTCATTAATGAGCTAAGCTGTTAGTGTTGTGGCAATAGTATGGGTAAAATAGTTTTAAGTACAATTATATGACGTATGATTCATTTGCATGTGCTACATTTAGATGTGCCACGATAGTGTAGTGGTTATGTATTTCACCCACCAATACTAAGTGCAGAAGTTCAAGGCCCCAGGTCAACCCTAAGCACCAAGTGAGTTAATAAAACACATTATTAAGCATACTCCTAAAATTAAAAAAATATATGCAACTGCTTGTATTTAGCATAGGATTCGCAAACACGCTTAATTCACGTTTGTTTGGTGACTTTTTTGCAGCTCCTGCTGCTTTAGTAAAACAGTGTTTTTATTCATGTGTGTGTTTATCTAGGGTTAATATTTTAATACCACGTTATCCATCATGCTGTTCATATTAATTGCAACATGGGCAATTTATCAGGTCTAAGACAGTCATTCAGCTGTGCTAACTAGTTAATGTGCAGTTTGGTGTTGGTGTTTCAATGTGAAGTATACCTTAGTGAATAAAAAAATGAGCTTACAACAACAAGGTAATGAGTTTGAACCCTGAATGATGTGTATATGTGGCTAACCTTGGTATATTTACAAGTTTGAGGGTATTTATTCCACTCTGTGACTTAGTATATGTTTTGGTGTGTAAGGTGGCTATATGTAATGTTCAACAGTGTTATCAGCTACAACACAGCAAAGCAAATGTTGGCAAAGACTTTGGATTTCAAAGACATAGGAATTCTGTACTGGCAACAGTGGAAAAAGCTAAGTGCTCCACCAAATCAAATTGTAGAAATGGGAGCAATAAATGTTCTATTTGAGATTTGTATTTATCAACATGGATATATTTCGATATGCATAAATTGTGACTCTGCATGCACCAAATCTTTCTGGGTATAATATTTCCAAGTATTGCCATCTTTCCCCATGTTTTAAGGGAAACAACTTATGCTAGAAGTTGCTGGTCATCTTTAATTTGTATTCTATTCCCTTGATATCACCACTTGTACAGTGGTGTAGCAGTTAGGCAATCCACCTTGCAAGCTTGCTACGTGGGTTTGAGTCCTCACCAATTCTCTCGGCTCTTAGGGATCATTAATATCCTTACACTATTTGTGTTGCTGTTAAAAGTGTCCCTGTGGTAATAGTACACTTGTTTTAAATTTGCATAAATCATGTGTGTAAAACCCTAAAATATCGTTTCAAGTTATTATATGTCTATTAATATTATTTGTTATTGCAAACGCACCATCACCAACTGTCAAATCAGGCATGTAACATATTGAGACTAATGATATTGGTAATTGTTCAGAATGGTTGGAGATTTATCATAAATATTTATGACAAAGTCTATTGTTTGGGAGACATTTTACATAAAATGAAATAATTACCCATGCTGTGTGCACAACAATTCCGGCAGTGGAATGAATGTGGAATGCACTGAGGCAACCATTCCGGCAGTGGAATGAATGTGGAATGCACTGAGGCAACCATTCCGGCAGTGGAATGAATGTGGAATGCACTGAGGCAACCATTCCGGCAGCCGGAATGAATGTGGAATGCACTGAGGCAACCATTCCGGCAGCCGGAATGAATGTGGAATGCACTGAGGCAACCATTCCGGCAGTGGAATGAATGTGAAATGCACTGAGGCAACCATTCCGGCAGTGGAATGAATGTGGAATGCACTGAGGCAACCATTCCGGCAGCTGGAATGAATGTGGAATGCACTGAGGCAACCATTCCAGCAGCCGGAATGCACTGTGACCTGGATTCTCCCCATAATGCTGAGAAGATATGTGGCTAGCAGTGTACAGGCCTATAAAAGGCAGTCCTCTTTACTGAAGAGGCAGTAAGCAGCAGAGGGCGCTATTTCCAGCTAACTAATTCCGGCATTCCGGCAGTTCCGGATTGAGGCCAAAGGGCCAAAATAACATCAAACATGTTGCACTTGCGAATTGCATTGATTAGAAAGGGGTATGTAAAGCAAAAAAAACTTAATTTACACAAACATACTAATGGAACATTTGTAAGATATCTAAAAGCTCAATAAAAAATTTTTTTTACAAAAAAAAAATAAAATGGCACAGGCAGTCTGTATTGATATGTATGTATGTTGTGCATATTTCGTTTTGCATTTTAAACGCAAAAGATGCTCCTAAAGGCGTTTAATAGTGGTTTTAGCTAGCTGTATTGGAGTTAAACATGACCCTGGCCTTCCTTAACTTTTGTGAAAGATTTGAGACAGGAGTGACGTCAGTTTCACTCATCTGGGCAGAGGGAACGCCTACTATTCTCAAGTGAAAAAGCATAACGCCTACTTTACTCAAGTACTATCTCATCTCCGCCCAGTCCGCGCCTACTCTCCGCCCATTCCCACCCATATGTTCTCAAGTGGTCAGCAGTCATCGCAAATCTATTTGCGTTGCAGTTTGAGATTGAGTCACCTTTTGAGAGCTGTATCTGCCGTGCTTGAGTAGCGTATGTAGTGTTTTGCGCTGCTTAAGTGTTGTTTCGCGCATGCGCAGAGCCATTTAGCAGATGTGTATGCGTTTGCGAACTTTGATGAATCGGGCCCCAGATCCTAAAACAAAGACCTATTTCTCTCTCTTATTTTTATAAACCATTAAATACCTGAAGTCAAGGTAGAACCTCTGTCACATGACAAATTGGTATATGACTTCTTGGAATATTAATAAATTGCATTAATTACATTTTGGAAAACAAATGGTGCATTAACATAACCCAAAGGGCATGACAAGGTACTCATAATGCCCATTCCTGATGTTGAAAGCTGTTTTCCACTCATCTCTTTCCTTAACACATATAAGTTTATAGATGCTTCTTAAATCCAATTCACTAAAGATGTAAGCATATTTAATTTGCTCTATTAACTCAGAAATGACAGTAAGAGTACAACGTTTTTTGACTATGATAGCACTCAAACCCCTGTAGTCAATGCAAGGTTGCAGACTCCCATCCTTCTTTTTGACAAAGGAAAATCAGCTCCTGCCGAAGAAGTGAACTTGCAGATGAAACCTCACTTCAAGTTTTCTTAAATATATTTAGACATGGCTTTATCTCTGGTAAATACAATGGCAGACTGTAACTAGGCAGGTGCGGGCGGTGCCGTTGCCCAGGGCGCAAGCCCAAGGGGGGAGCTGCGGCCGCCCGCTACCTGCCTATGTGACAAATGACAGACCTCAGATTCAGACTGCCAGCCGCCTGGTGCATCCAAGATGGCGGCCGGCACCTGGCTTCTCCCACATGCGAACTCTGCCCTCTCACCCTGCAGCGTCTGATGTCATGACGCTGCTAGGGAGCAGAGCAGCATAGAAGAGCCAGGTGCACACAACGATGGCTGGATATTTAGAAGAAGATAGAAGGTAGAGGAGGGTTGCTGCTATGTGTGAGGGGGGAGGAGAGGGTGCTGACATGTGTGAGGGGGGAGGAGGGGGTGGTTGGTGTATGTTATATGCTGAATTTATGTGTAAGGGGAGGAGGGGGATGTATGTTACATGCTGTTATGATAGAGGAGGGGGGAGGGTTGGGTATATGTTACATGCTGCTATGATAGGGGGGAAATGTATGTTATATGCTGATATTATGTGTGAAGGGGGAGGGGGGTACATGCTGCTATAATAGAGGAGGGGGGTGTATGTTCTATGCTGATGTTATGTGTGAGGGGGGAGGCGGTGGTGCATGCTACATGCTGCTATGTTAGAGAAGGAGGGGGTGTATGTTGCATGGTGCTATGTGTGAGAGGGGGTAGGAGGGGGGTGGTGTATGTTATATGCTGATATTATGTGTCAGCAGAGGAAGGGGGTGTTAATATAATGTGTGATATGAGGGTAGGGAGGGGGAGTGTCTTAGTACGTGGGTGGGAGGTAGGCTATTAATTTAATGGTTTAGGTGGGGGGGTAATTATTTAATGGGTGTTATTTTATTTGTGGGGTGATGGTGGCGCAATTTAATTTATTGATGGGGCTTTTCAATTTAATAGTGGTCTCTATTCATTTTAGGTGAGGTGACAGGATTTATTACTGGGGTGATTTGGGGCTATTAATTAACTGTGGGGCTGAGTTTGGGGAAGAGGGCTATTTATTAAATGTGAGTATGAATTATTTAATGCTAGGTATGGTTGTGGGAAATGTTTATATTTATTAAACTTAATTTGTTACATTTTTTTGCTGGGGCTGCTTGGAGGGAGGGAAATAGGTTTATTTATTAAATAGGAAAACTATTATTTTAATGTTGGAGCTGGAAGGAGGCCAAATTATTAAACGTGGGTGCTATTGATTTAATGCTAGAGCTGGTTAGAGTTTTTTAAATTTCATGTACCCTTTTTTTTTTCAAAATAGGGCCCCCAACATTCCAGGATCCAGGTATTTCCTATGCACTGAGGTCATGCTGTGCTGTCTCTGGACATCTTATGGTAAGTCATTTTTCAGAAACTACAGGTACACACACTGGGCACGGACACACAGGTACAGACACTGGGCTCAAACAAAATGGGCACACACATACTGGTATAGACACTGGGCACACATAAAATGGGCACACATGCACTGGGACACTGACACTGGAGACACACATACAGGGACAGACACTCTGGGCACACACATAGTCTTTTGATGAGACTGAAGGAGGTAATGAAAGGGTTTAATGAAGATGAATGAAATTAATTTATGATGTGGGGATAAATAATCAAACTGAATAAGGGAGTTAATGATTATAAAAGGGTTAATGATGAAAGGGGTTTTATGATGAGGCTGAAGTTAACGATTTTGAAGAGGGGTTAATTCATTATGAGGGGAGTGGTGTGGTGAGGCAGTCATTAAAATGCTATTTTGTATTATATGGGGTCACTAAGATGGTATCTGTATTGTATGGCGGTCATAGGAATGCTGTTTGTATTGTATGGCGGTCATAGGAATGCTCTTTGTAATGTATGGCGGTCACTAGGATACTCTCTGTATTGTAGGGTGGTCACTAGGATGCTCTCTGTATTGTATGGCAGTCACTAGCATGCTCTCTGTATTGTGTGTATGTATATATGTATGTGTATATATATATATGTGTGTGTGTGTGTGTGTGTTGGTTATGGAAGAGCAAAAGCGTGATGGAGGGCACAGTGTGATGAAGATGGCACCATTACAATTATGTTTCAATTTCCTTCAGTGAGTTTTATTTCAATATCCAATTATTTTTTTTATACAGCTAGCATGTGATAGCTGCATTGAAAGTACTGTGTTTCTATGGAGACCCATTACATAAAGATCCTTACAAAGCCAGAACGTGAAGAATGGGGAGGAAGGGGGTTTCAGTGTGGTCTAGCATTTGTAAAGCATTAGCCACACCCCTACAGTAGGTTGGCCACGCACACTCGACAATTGTCACTCCCACTTAGGTGAGGGGTGCCGGTGCCCTGTCTCGCCCAGGGCACTAAAATGTCTAGTTACGGCACTGTACAATGGGTACAACAACAACAAGGAGGGGTTAGTCCAGCTAAAAGATCTAGCACGCAGTTCCACACCCGAAAAAACATCAGAAAGTGCTGCACTCTGAGGGGTATTTGCAATTTCACACATTTGAAATTATTTGAAATTTCACATATGAAGACAAGAAGGTGGATGAACCTTTTGAAGGCACTAAGAGTGGCAACAGGGCCCCTAAGCAAGAATTTGCGCTGAGAGCCAATCAAGGACTGTAGAATGCAGCTGAAGTCAAATAAGTCCAAAACTATTGGCTTGATGGCTACAGGAATGACGTAAAGTGAGATACTGCCCATATGATTATACTTAAAATGTAAGCTCTCTAATGAGCAGGGTCCTTCATACCCTTTGTTTTCATGTCTGCCTTTGTGTTGTCTGACTTGTATGTCCCTGTTTTATGTATGTACTGTTTTCCCTACTGTACGGCACTGCGGAGTATTGTGGCGCCTTACAAATCTACCATAATAATAATAATAATAATAATAATATGATGGCTTGCTGTACACAACTGAATAGTGGCCTGTACACTTCCATTATTAACAGTTAAGGAGATGGGTGTCTCCAGGATGTTAGTAGGAAGCACCAGTTTTGATACAAAGGATGCTGAAATTAAATTGCCAACTGCACCAAGAAGATGTGCATAGTGCTAGACCTTGCAGAATGGAACAGGGTGACTGGAATAGTCAAACTGGCCCTTGAATGACAAAAGTGAGAGTGGGTAGATGTACCTAATATGGCCTCTCTTGTACCAGTCAGGTTTTGGAGTTTCCTTAATTTTAACTCTTTCTTCAGGAGAAAAGCAGGAACACTGCAATTGCATAAGTTTACTCAACTGGAACCACTGCGGTCTGGAAGTGAGGTGCCAGCTTGACTGTAGGGAAACGGCCAAAAGCCTCCAAAAAGGAGATACAATTATGCAATAGTGGCTCATAACATTCCCAAAGAGAAGAGGCCCAGGCAAGGGCTTATACAAAAAGTAGGGATTTGATGTAAGCCACCTTCACAGATTCATGGGCAGAATTTTGAACTGGATCACACAGTGATTAACGAAGGCTCTACAGGCCTCCCTATTTTACTTCAACAGAGCAGAAACATGAGCTGAGCATGTGCCCCCACAGCTGTAGATGCTTGTACCGGGGCAACTGGAGGGGCTTGGCTGCCGAAGGTCATTGAGGTGTAACCAAATAAGCCATCACCTGGGTCTGATGGCCTCTAGCTTTTCCACCCTGCCAACTAGATGCTGCATGAGGTCATGAGGGAACAGATTACTGGCAGAATCTATGACCAGAATATACTGACACCCTCCCCCCCCCTTTTTTTTTTTTCTTCCTTTCCCTTCACTACCTTCCCTCCCTCCTTTGCCACCACAATTCTGTTAGCATAATGTTATTGTTTATTCATTAATGTTTTTATATTACAAACAAAATATGGACCTTATATGTAGCCTTTCTAATTTTCTATACTTTTGTATTTATTACATGTGTCCTTTCCAAATAGTTTTTAAAAAAAAACAATATATTGACCCAACTTCCAACAGGTTTAGTGGATTCTTGTACACCAACCTGAATTGACGCTAACAAAGACAGAGGAGCAGAGTCTATGGAACTCCCAGTTTTCACTATGGATCCCCGCAAGGAGGTATGGCCTTTGATGCTGGTGGATTTGCAGGTCACAGCTGTCATACGACAATCTTCATGTCCAGTTAGCCTACTAGCTGCCAGATTATTTGGCTTCTGCAAATCATGTGTTTCCCTTGTGAATCCTTTATCTGTTCCTAATCAGCAGATCCTGGTATCCAGCGCTATATGCTTTTCAGCTAATCCTGGTATTCTGTATCTGTTCCTATTCAGCATATGCTGGTATCCAGCACTACGTGGTTCTTAGCTAATACTGGTATCCTGTATCTGTTCCTAATCAGCAGATCCTGGTATCCAGCACTATATGCTTTTCAGATACTCCTGAAATCCTTTATCCACTACCCTTCAAATTATCCTTGTATCCTGGTCTACCTATTCTGGTCCCCCCCTTGTCACTTAACATCTTATTCTTTTGTCAGTCTTGCCTGGTACCCACCCAGAGAACAGCGTCCTGCGTGGTGAAGCAGCCAAGACCAAGCCTCCTTGCAGCGGTCCATAGTGAAAACCTTCGCCACGTTAGACTCTGCACCTCTGTGGTGGGTGGAGCTAAACCAGGCAGATTGAGGCCTAAAGGTCTTATATTACTAGACATATTACTTTTGAAGTGCATATTTCTGGAAAGAACTGTTGGCATATTATTGATGAGTATATTGCTGGGATATTGGCAGTTTATGGACAAATTAATTGTGCTGAACTTGCATCATATATGCATAGTACTGGAGATATTACCACTGCTGGAAATATTATCGGGCACATTGCTGCTTTACATCTACTCTGTGTGTTGAACTGTAACACCACTAAAGCCAACAATGCTGGTGGAAAATATGCACTTATAAACTTAAATAATTATTTAAAGTTAAGGGTACCTTATTACAGGGCCCTCCTTCCTACCCCTTAGTGGAACTCTCTGACCTATATATGGTTGCAATGAACGTATTGCTTACAGGGTGTCATTTGTTACTTTTCAACCTGATCTCCTCTGCTTTTATATGGCAGACCCAGATATAATTGAACTTTAATATTTAATCACCATACACATTCAAATATTAAACAAAAACAAGCACATTGCTGCGCAAAACGTGTCCTCTCTATATTTGTAGCTTCCTTGCTATTAGTTAATACTAGGTGTCATCTATAGAACACTTCTTGTGGCAATTAGATTATATTAACAAAGCATTTCCTGAGCTTCCAAGAACCAGGTTTAGTGGCAGTCAGTGGGAGGGGCGGCTGGTAGTAAATAGAACAAGTGGGCGGGGCCGGCAGGGACATCCTATGTGAAGGCAGCATGAGGAAGCCAATGCGACACAGGATAACAAGTGCAACCAGGAAGTGGAAGAGGATTGCCGGCGGCTGCTGCATGTTAGGGGAAAGGGATTGAAAATGAGCAAGGATTTACCCGGCTCCCATGGGAACCAGCCATACTCGGTAAACGGATGTTTGTTTTGGGTGTGTTGTATGTGCTGTCACTACGGGTCCTAATGATCTCATCTTTAGATGAACATCATTATGGTTTCAAAGAACACGATCTTATATACCTGTGAAGAAAAGGGCATGAAGTGTCCATATACTTCTAAAAATAATTGTATTCTGCATTTCAAGCAAAATCATGTAAATGTTTACGCCATTAACACATTTTCTGTTTGGCAGTAGTGTTAAATAACACATTTTCACCAGGAAAACCTGGATAAATGTGCAGTTCTTTGCAAAAAGAATGCAAACATAATATATATATATATATATATATATATATATATATATATATATATTTCATTGCATTTTTTTGGTATGGAGGAATCATGTAGTTATGCTACATCTTTTATGACACTATAAATAATCCCCACATGTAAACTGTATTCATTATGGAATGTAAATAATAACAAATATGTTGACATTCATAAAAGCATTATGTTTCACCAGCATACCAGTCATATGCTATAAACAGTCCATAACCAACATCAGCATTCTGAACAGTTGTGGTGGTATCCTCATGCTACTGATATAAAGTACAGTTATTTAATTATCTGCATTACTTAGAATAATTTCCCCGGAAGGGCATAATTACATTTGTATGTGATATGCTAAGTGACTAGTACAGAGTTGAAAACAACAGGAGCCAGATAACCATTGCACCTAACAAAACAATTGCCAGTGCCTAACTTTTGGGGGCCTTTTTATTGAGGTCACATATTCTTATTTGGCTCCTTAACAAATCCTGCTGGCTTCTATATTTTAATGATTGGCTCCTAAATTATACATTCATTTGCCCATCTGTGAGCTTGTAATAGCAAATTGTATTGCTAGTTATAGTAAAGAATATTGCATGCAGCAAATAATAATAAAATGCAACACTATCCGTTATATTTGCTTTATTTTTTTTAAGTTAATGTTTAATCCTCAAATGAGTGTTTTTAAAAGAATAAAACTACATTTTAACCAAGTTCATTGAACATATGATTAAGATTATTGTGCACTTGGTTCTATCTACATACACCTGCTCTATCCCCAAAACTCCCTGGAATTTTTAAAATATGTTGCCAACCAAGATGCAAACTTTCAAGACTGTGTGAGGAGTTTGGCAGCCTATATTAGTGGTCAAAGTGTGCCAGTATGCAACAGTATGTTATCCCAGCACTTCTCAGTCTGATTTACTACTTGGTAATCAATTGTCACATATTTTTGAGGCGACTATTATTTCACCAGTGATTGCGTGAGGTAGTTTATGATGAAAACCAGATTTGATGTGCTGAAAAAGTGAGTTGATCAGCTGCTGCTTAACAGGGAGAACCCCCCCCCCCTTTGACTTGAGGCTCAGGCCTGGAAGAATGGCTTGCTGTCTTTACAGATGATGAGGCCAGAGCAGACTTTGATTGTTTCCCTGGCCTGTCAGCAGTGCATATTTCATCATCATCATCATCATCAACATTTATTTATATAGCGCCAGCAAATTCCGTAGCGCTTTATTTCTTTACAATCCTTTCCTTGAACTATTTACATAGACTTCAGTGCATTTGGGGATTCAGAAAAGTAACTGCTGCTTCTATAACTTATTCAGTAATGGAGATAACTTCTATTTTACAGTGTAAATTATGTCAGAGGTTTATTTAGGAACTTTCAATGAGCAGAAAGAACAAACCAGGAGTTCTTCATTAGTCAACACCTTTTTCATCTTGTCTCAGGAAATAGGCAGATACTTAAGAGACAAATTTCTCCATAGGATTTTAGTTTCAACCTCTGTTCTGTGTGAGTGTTTGTCTATATGCCCTAATTTTATATGCTTTGTAACGCAATTTAGTAGTAACACAATTTAGTAGTAATAATTTTATTTTATTAAACCGTCTTTAATAGCATCTAATATTAGGACTAAAATTAATTCAAACTTGTCAAATTTCCTAAAATTTCAGAGGTAATGCGGCCCCCAGCCATTCACTTACATTTACCATACAGACACTTCTAAATTTCCACATTATTTATCTAATATAAGCATTTTCCCTAGTTTTGATCTTTTGATATTTATCTTCAAATGAAATATTTACTATAACTGATGTGCAGCGTTCTGAAGGAGGGCATTACAAAGATAGAGCACAGAGTTTTGGACCCTTAAAATCTCATAGAAGCCTGTAGAAAGTTGGAGGAATTAAAATGCATTGAGACTAAAGTTGAAGGAAGTAAGGAAGGTAGCATAAAGAAGACTGTTTTGCAGTTTCTATAATACTGTGATTTTGTTTTCATTTTCAAGTATACAAATGAGATTGATTATATTTTTCAATTTCTGTACTAATTTTGTGTTCTAAAGAAATGTAGGCCATACACAGTCTTTAATTGTTTCTCTTGCTCTTGCAGACAAACGACCAAGTAATGGAACCAAGCGCTTCGGGAGAATTTTGTAGCAGGATTCTAAATATGGTGAACTCAGAGGATGTTAATGCTATTATTTTGGCTCAGAGGCACATGTGAGTGCATAATAATTTATATATGATATACAGTACATTGGTTACCAGTTTAGTTCTTTATTCCTTGACCATTGAGGCAACTGTGTATATATTGTATAAGTAGATTAAACTTTCTGGAGCAGACATCCATTTCAAGGAGCATAACCTGGTCTGTTAGGGATACTGGAAGACTAAAACTGATTGATAATTATTGATATTGAACATTATTTTTTCTGATGTGTCAAGAATGTTGCGCGCACACTGCAAAAGTAATGATCTGTATCATGTGGTGAGTTGCACTTTAATTTTATCTCGGTGAAAACTTATCTGATAACAGGTTACTGATAATTTGAAACAGACATTGTAATGTGATGTTCTCTGTTATAATGTACTGTGGATACAAAGAGTTTTTACATTGTTGTCTGCAGCATCTGTACGTTTGTGGGTGATTTTTTCAGGGGGTACAAAAATGGATCTTCAGAGATCGTTCTAACGATTTGTGGAGGGGCCTGGACCTCATATATTAGAAATCCAGAGCATATAAAATTGATATGTTTACTTGTCTGTAATTCCTACAATGTTTTCATTCTGGCATCCAATCAAGTTTTTGTCGGGATGTAAAAATTATAATTAACCATCTAGCTGGTTGGTTATGGGCTTATAACAGATGTGTATGATTTCTATTAGAATTTGAAGGGTGCAGTAGAAAACAAGAAATAAACGGGTAAATGCAGCCACATGTAAGGGTAATATGCACAGGAGCTAGAATGTGCTCTGTCATAAGCTTGTCTTTGTGTTAACAGGATAGTTATACATACTTTGTTCATACTTGCCAACTCTCCCGGAATGTCCGGGAGACTCCTGAAATTCGAGTAGGTCTCTCGTGCTCCTGGGAGAGCAGGCACATATCCCACATATGGCATCTTGCTCCTCAAAATGACGCGATTCACAGGGAATCGCGTCATTTTGGCCCCGCCCCCGCAACAAAAACGTAATTTTGTCGTGGGGCGGAGCCAAAATGACGCAAATTACCCCGCCCGCCATCCAACCACGCCCCCCTCCCGAAATTAACTTACCAAACGTTGGTAAGTATGACTTTCTTCAAGCTATGAAACAGTCAGTTCTATTAAAATTGCATGTATTTTTACTGTTTAGACACAGGCAGAATATAATGCCCTATATTTGTAGGCCTATAAAAGTTGTTCAGTGCTGTATGACTTATCTACAGGGGCGGGCTGGGTAGGGGGGCATCGGAATCACGGCTGTTATGGCCGCCCGCTCCCCGGAAGTAATATCAATGTGACGCGGCCGCATCACGTGTCATGTGGTGCGGCGTGTGCCCCCCGGGCCCGCGCCTGCTTATCTACCATAGCTTTGATAGTTTAATCACATCAAGGAACTGAAAGATACCTTTCAATGGTTCTTTGTACTCGAATATAAATATAATTTTTCTATTCATACAATAAACTAGCACTGTATTGTGAAGTGCAGAGTGGCTTTCTTCCTGCATGTGGTAGCAATGGTGCCCCTAATGGTTCTGGCTCTTTGTGGCACCCACATAGTCAAACATCTCAAAGGCTGTGTTAAACTATAGTCTGTTTTCTAAATGCCATGTTAGATTTTCACATATGTTCTTACCCAGAAGTACTAGGAATTGTTATGTATCTGGCGATGCAGGAGATACAGCACTTGTTCTGTATGATGTAGTTATAGTGATATTTAAAAATGTATTGTTTTTTTAGATAGGCTCTCCATAGAGGGAGAACCCATTTTACAGATTAATTTTCATATCCTTTTCTAACATAGAGGATTTTATTTTTAGTTTGAAGAGGTACAAGGTCATTACCTATTAACATGGTCTGGTAATCAGTTTGTAAAAAAAAACAAAAAAAAAAAAACCCCTTCCCCTCCCCACCCAACTGGATACCTAACTATGCGTTGTTTTTGTTTACTTCAGGCTTGACCGATTTGAGAAAACAAATGAAATGCTCCTGAATTTTAACGGCCTGTCCAACACACGACTGCAACAGATGAATGACCGGTTTATACATCACACAAGGACATTGGTGGAAATGAAGAAGGACCTGGATATAATATTTAGGAGAATAAGGTGGGAGGTTAGGAACAATGTGGAATTGCCATTTTACTGTGAAACAAATACATTATTATTATAAAAATATTTTAAAAAGATAAACATGACTACTTGTGCTAACAAAGATGTAACTATAGCTCCAATGTAGCTATGACCATATGCTCCATTAATTAAAGAGTCATATGAAGCGATAGGAACGCTCTTTAAACAATTTTAATGCTGGAAGAGCAGTCACAATCTAATCTTTTGACTGCAGCTTTTGATTTGTCCACTTTGTTTTCTACACTGGCTTTGACCATGGCATGGAGTGTGTTTGTCAATAATTTTTCAGTAGGTGGCAATACAGCTTTATGTCGCCAATGTAGTCTTTTTCCAGGGCTATTTATAGTGGTGAACATGCCTCATATTCTGTGACATCTGCTACTAACTTTGCTAGTATTGACAGACTTCAATGATGTTTGGCTAAACTGGTGCAGTCGTGCAGCAAAAACCAGTAGCTGTCTGTTACTTGGCCAAAACCGCTATGTGCATGTAAGTGGGCCAATGGCAGTACAATATCGTGAACATGAGCAGTTGATAAATCACCACCGTTATCTTAAATGTCCTCCATTGTGTTCAGATTACAAGTGTTAAAAGATTTCTTGCTGTTTTTTGTTTTTTTTCTTGCTGCAGGATGTTAAAAGGGAAATTGGCAAAGCAATATCCAGAGTCTTTCAGCAGTAAGTTCCTTCAGATTATATGATCAAACTGCAAATAATTCTTCTGCTTATGCATAGTCATCTGTATGAGTCTATTCAGTGTTGCCAGTCATTCCCTGCAGAATCAGTGTGTGCCTCCTTAAAGGTACAGTTTAGTGACATATCACTTATTTAAACATTTTTCATGATAAATAAGTCACTGTGTGGCACTGCTGTAATTCTGTTTGTTGATGTCATTTAATTTTGCCTCTACACAATCCAGCCGCTACCCCACTACTATGAATGCATGCAAAATCAAAGTTGGGGTTAATATATGTTTATATGTTTTAAATGGCATTTCTAAAACGAAAACATGTACCTAAACCCTTATTGTGAATGAGACTCGTTACCTCTTTAATCTATTACAAAGCTGAAGGATCCCGCCAATTGGAAAGAAATAGGCTTCATGTGGTACATTGATTATAACTAAACTGAGCATCCGTCTTTCATATAACACTGCTTAGAAGTCCATGGTTTTCAAATGTATTGTTAGTACCTATGTAAACAATGCTAGCAAGTAGTCTATTACACAGTAGTTATAAGAAAATACTTTCAGCAGAGCCACTCTCTGTCAGTCTGTAAAGTCTAGAGATTTAAAATGAAGAATCTGCAGTCTGCTTCAAACTAGAAGCTTTCATTCTATGCTCTTGAGTGAATTTCTATATAAAGGTGTGTAGAAAGCGCCTTCCAGAGGCATTCCTTGCTCTGTGAAGGGGTGCACAATCATTTGCATTTCACAAAAGACTTTTGTTTTTGCACAATCTCTGAGCTGGCAGAGATCAGAGGTTTGATTCATTCAGAAATGTAAATGGCGATATGTGGCGTATTTTGTGTAAAATAGGCCAGAACCAGACCATACACCAGTGAACACAGCAACATCCAATTCATCTTTAATCGCAAAGGTCCCTTGCTACAGATTATTATTTATGTAAATAAACCCTGATTATGAATGAGACACACTTCCTTTTTAATCCATTACAAAGATAAAGGATCTCATCAATTGAAAGGAACAGAAAGTCCATGGTTTTCAAAAGTATTGTTATTACTACTTTAAACAATGCTAGCAAGTAGTTATAAGAATAGAGCTTGCTATTTTATGGCCATATGCACATAGTCAATGTACAGTAAAGGAGTGCCAAGCTCGAGCGCACACAGCAGCGACCGATTCAAGCTTTGAGTATCTCAAAGGTACGTGTTCTTCTGTCGTATCACTTGCATCAGCTACAGGTCAGCTGTAAGTGCCTAATTATGATGATGGTTGTGTATGCATGCTAGAACATGTGTTTGCAATCAGGAGCAACTGTAAAAATGCATTTTATGTATAGCAGACATTCAAAAAATCCTAATAAATGTATTTTATGGGGGGAAATATGAGGAAAAAAAATAAACTTTTTTTTTTTTTTGTTATGTCATTAGTGATTATATCAGGTGACATAAAAAAATACTGTGTGTTCTGCTGGAACGTTATATTCCACACGTGTATTGGACGTATATCATGCAGTTTATTGTCTGTATTCAACAACAGATGTATCTTTAAAACTTCTAGTTGAATATGAATCTACGTATGCCTGAATTGTGTGTTTTTGTTTTTTTTGTTGTATTTTTTTTTAAAAAAACGAAAAAAAAACAAAAAAACCCCCCAGCAATTTACATTGTTGTGTTCCTTAATGAATCAGGCCCCTGTTCTGGTCCTATAAGTTTAATGAGACAAATTGCTTTCTCCACACACAGTAATAATAATTTTATATAATGGGCAGCCCCCCAAACCATCCACCAGTCCCGGTGCTTTTCAGTCTGCGCTGGTTTGCACTATAACAGAGAGGCCATGAGTTTGACGTTTCCCAGCTATATTGGCTAGTTAATGAAGGACTTTTATTTAAAATTTATTAGTGGTGGTAAATGAGTGTGGGTAGTATTTATTCAGATAATGTGTGTTTGTTTGTTATTACTGCTTTGGTATACTTTTATCCTAGTGGCCTGTGTAAATTACACTGTGACCACTGGGTATGATATACACTGTGACCACTGGGTATGATATACACTGTGACCACTGGGTATGATATACACTGTGACCACTGGGTATGATATGAATGAGTTCTCTGTACAGCGCTGCGGAATCGGTGGCGCTATATAAATAAATCATGATGATGATGTGGTCAAGGTGCCACTCCAGGGATCCTGGTATTGTTAATAAACCCACCCCATGGGTTGGGAAGGGTCACAATGTTTTTTTGTTTTTATGGTGAGGCTGTTATCCTTTGGGAGGGGGCACACTGTTTTGTGTTTTGTTTTTTTTTTGTTTGGTGAGGGGGGGGGGGGTTGACACTTGCTGCATCTGTGAGTGACCTCTTGTATTTTGTATAAAATAAATTTTAAATATTTACAAATTAAAGTAACTGATCTATATTACAGAGCATGGGCATTTGAAAAGAAAACATAAACCACCTAACTGCTATTGGGGTGAGGAGGGGAAAAGGATAGCCATTGCTATAAAACATTGCACTTGGCTACACCAGCAACTGCTACAGGCTTAACAGTATTCCAAGTTTGTGTGGCACACGTTAATATCCCACTTTAGTAAACAAACTATATTGGTACAAAACAAACGGTTGTTTCAAAGAACGTACACTATGTACTGAGTCCAATTTCTTTTGAACCATGAAGTATTTTTCATTTCTTCCATTTCAGGTGTTCATGAATCTCCCATCCTGGAAGACGACGATGATTTCGATCCAAATCCTAAGAGTGCAGCCACCACCATTGCTACTTCAGAGCAGAGCACAGAGTCCTGCGATACAAGTCCTTCTATCATTTCCCCCACCATGAGTCAGGACTTTGAGGATTTATCTCAGGCCCCCTCTGAAACCCCATCTGCAAATGGACAGCTTCTGACAGATGACGAGGTGGCACATGAGGACTAGCAGACGAATGGGGTGGTATTGGGGAGGTTTTTTTTTTTTTAATTTCTAACCTGCTCAAACAATGCATTTAAAAAAACAAACAAACATTTTTTTCATGAATGGGGTTCCAGGAAATCATGAAACGAGCACACTGCTTTCAAATGTAATGTTGGTAGGAACTTTGAATACAAAGCCACCACATGTGGAGACAACATCCAAAGCTGAGTTTACTCTATAGTCTACTGGCTGGCACTTTGTAAGAAATCTGAACTGTTATCTTTGCTCCGTGTCTACACAAGTGGTTTGACACTACTGCAAAGTGAAGATGAAAGCTAGAAATACAACTTTGAAGTGGTACAAATATCTTCCTTGTATGTTTGTTTTAATATAAAAATCCCTCTTTCAATTTAGTTATTGTTTTGTTTTCTTAAAATTATTTTTGTCATGTTATTCCATGCACTTGGATGTTTTTTGTTTTCTCTCTGGACAACTACACTATCATAAACCCCTCTTTCTTTCCTAAAGCTAGACTTCCTTTGGTTTGCTGCAGATAACTCAGTGAGCACCTTACAACCTTGATCTTCCTTGCTGCAGATTACCTCTGGAGTTCTTTAAAAGGACACTATCATCTAATTTTGTAACTTTTTGTGCTCTTGTTTAAAAGATATATCCACATTTATGTGCTGGATACAATCTCTAGCAGAATGTATCTAGCAATTATCTTTCCTGCATCTTCAGTGGGCCTAACGGATTCCGTCCACATCTGTGTCTTCTGGCCAACGATGCCGTTAATAACAGAGTAGTATGAGAAACTTTTATCTCTAGTTGGATGAAAGCTGATGTGGTTGAGTTTGTCACACGCTAGTGGGGGCCAGTAGACGGAGAGCTGAATATCGGAAAATGGAGAGGTGTGCAGAAACAATCTGTTACAGAGAGTGTACTTGGAAAATGAATAGATACAGCATGGAGGTTATATGTGCAAAATAAACCCTTTGTGTCTGTTTTTAAGCATAGCTATTGCTTAATTTATGTGAATACAACTTTGTACAAAAGTTACTGTTTTAATGTTGGCAGATATGTTTATAAACTGTGCAACTGTCATCATTGTTGCTTTTCTCTGTCTCCTTGGCTTACTACCTTTCCATTTGCTGCAAACATTCTCACTAATTGACTGATGGTGTTATTTAAAACCTATATAGACAAATGATACCTAGCTGCTGTACAAAGCTCACAGAGGCTGTTTGGACCCAGTGATTACAAATCAATAAAACAGTGAGAAAAACATTAACTTGAAACTTCATTTTTTAACACTGATTCCAGGACGTTTTTGTTCTAGATAGTGTCCCTTTTATTTTTGTGTTTCTGACAACGAGATCTGTGTGTTTCTAAAGTTGTTATTTATCAGACATAGGAAGGATGGGCAACATTAATATGATTTTAAAAGAAGGTTTAGGAAGAAGACTGGTTCAGACTAGCACTTTACAGTGCTGCTTTGAAATTTATTTAATTCTTTATTTAAATGATCAACATAGATGACTTAGATGCAATTATACTGAAATAGTCATGGCCAAATATATTGGCAACCTTGCAATGGTTGTTTCTAATAATGCACCCTTTCTTACAGAAATTATTGGAAATTAAAAAATATTTTGATATCTACATATTTTTTATTCTTTAGCGTGCAGTGGAATGAAACACAAAAAGCAGAAAAAGATCATTTAGATAAAATGAAGTTGTATTCCACACAGAAATCCTACAATTTTGCTGGACAAAATTGTTGGCACCTTTTTTAGAAGTAGTTGGAAAAAATTTCAAGCAGGTGAATCTCCTTTACTTTGAAACTGAACTTGCCTGTGGTGAGTAGTAGGTACCTGCAATATAAAAATCAATCAATCAATAAACTATCTTGAATGCAGAAAAGGACTCATTTTTCTGTTTTGTGTCAGTGTATTGCAATAAACATGGACAAAAGGAAGTCAGATAATTGTCTGAGGAAGTCAAACAGAAGATTATAGAAAGCATGGACAATCTCTAGTCTACAAATCAATCTCCTGAGTCCTTAATGTTCCAATTTCCACCATACCTAATGTCATTAGGAATTTTAAGGCCAATGGCACTGTAGTCAACCTCGCTGGACAAGGCCAAAGAAAAACTTGATGGATGATTGCAGCGCAGGATTGTTCGAATGGTGTAGAAAGCACATCTATCAACTGCAGAACAGATTCCAGTGACCTTCAGCCACAAGGTACAATAGTTTCAATTTGAACCATCAGTCGCCAACTCGATGAAAAGAGGGTAATATGGTAGCAGGTCCAGGAGTGCTATAAGAAAGCTCTGACTGGAGTTTGTCAAAACACACCTGAACCTGCCAACCTCCTGTGGGAATGCCCTTATGTTTACAGAAAGTAAAGTGAAGCATTCAAAGAAAAGCACATCGTCCCTAGAGCCAAACATGGCGGAGGTGCAGTAATATTTTGGAGTTGCTGTGCTACATCTGGCACTGGGTGCCTTGAGCGTATGCATTGCATCATGAAATCTGGAGATTACTAAGCCATGTTGAAGCGCAATTTTGATCCATTTTTTAGAAAGCTGGGTCTCTGTCGAATGTCATCCAAATCTAAATCCCATAAAACACCTGTAAAGAGATATGAAATTGAAACAGTTGAGAGAAGGCACCCTTCAAATCTGGGAGAACTAAAGCAATTTGTGCAAGAAAAATGGACCACACTGGCAAGAGAGAGAGATGCAGGAAGTTCATCCTTGGCTATAGGTAGCGGTCGATTGCAGTTATTTTGACAAAAGCGGTGTTGCCATATCTTAAGTCTAGGGTGTCATTAATTTTGTCAGTGACTTTTCTTTTGATTTTCTGTTTGAAAAGGATATACAGTATTCAGAATCAAAAGCAAAGGTTCTGTGATATCAACAGATAAAGAATTGTGGAGACCAAATACTGTTTTAGGTTTAGATTAAATTGTGATTTATTTTAAAAAAGTGCAAGGATGGCAATATTTTTGGCCACATCTGTACATAGAAAATAACTGTTGTACAACATGTTTTTGTTTTTCATGACATCATTACATATTAATAGACACAAAGGGGTGAATGAAGTTTCCCTTTACAAGGCAGCGCCGCTTTAAATTTAAACGCCGAAGACGCCGAACTCGCGGGTGTTGAAGAACCCGGAGCTTAATATATTTACCCCAAAGTGTCTTAAGCAAGAAAGTTTAGGGATCCAGAAGGTTTTTGGTGGGGTAAGACCTATAACATCTGCTGAATACTATATTGGGGATCTAGGGTCAGAGCCTTTTAATTGAAATTAGTTTGGGATTCTCTGAACAACCAAGGTGTCCACAGCTATACATAGAACTGACATTGTAGGAGGTTGGGGATTTTTCCAATGTTTAGCCATCAGACTTTTAACTGCTGTTAATATGTGAGATATTAATTTCTTAGTTTATTTAAGTCCTATGGAGGGTAACAAGGTTCCTTATGTTTAGATATGGATATTTTAAAAATTTGTTTGTTTTAGTTCTTTTTACAGTTTTGTATATACTTATTTTCACCTTTTAATTATCTTGGTTTACACAACCTTTTCACTGACCGTACTGTATCATGGCAGGCCTGTCAGCTGTCTTACCCCAACCCTGATAAGGAATTAAATACTTCTTTTGGCACCATTATTGTAGTTGGCTGATTGCTAGCTGATTTATCTTTTTTACTCTGCAAAAATCGTATCAACCTCAGTGGGTCCCTTTTTTCCCCTCTCTTTTAGCAGACACAAACAGTACTGTACTGGCCAGTTGTTACTTTGATGAGGACTCATTCTTATACAGTCATTCATGAAAACTCCAGCAGTGTTGCTGTTTTTGATGTATGTATGCCAGAGTATATGGTGCTGCCATATTTGATTTAAAAGCACCTAAATCCATTGTATTACCCATTCATCCTCTGCATTACAGAATCCTTAGGTTTCTGCATACCTGCTTTAAATAGTATTGTCTGTATATGTGCTGTTTCTCTGATTGAGCAGTCAGCTTCAAGACCATTATCCCTAGTAAACTGCTCACTCGGTATAGATTTAGGGAAAGAAAACACTACCCCGATTGCTCTGTTCGCTCTATGGTTATAATGCAGTCTGGATTAAAATACATTTTGAACAAAACATTATTAGGAGACAAACAGTCCGGGGGGGTAAATTTATCAAGCAGCGGGATTGAATAATTGGAGATTTTGCCTATAGCAATCAATCTGATTCTAGTTATTTATTTAGTACATTCTACAAAATGACAGCTAGAATCTGATTGGTTGTTATAGGCAACATCTCCACTTTTTCAAGCCTGCAGTTTGTGAAGACTGATAATATTATATGTGTCAATGTGTTCCGCAAAATATAAATTCTCGTTAAACAAAATATCTAGTTATTCTGATATTTGGCTGACAGTTTTCTTAATTTAAAAGATCACTTGTTTAAAAATAATAAAAGCAAATTACTACATACTAAACCTCCCATGGTGTAGCATGGTATGTATACTCCCAAATAAGAATTACAGTTTGTAAGAGCATATAAAAAGTAGGGAAATACCAAATCTAGGATGAATAGTGGGATTCAGCTTTATATGCAAGGTTTTTAGAACCATGGTATTCTGTCAACCAAATATGACTCCTGGAATTTGTGTGATTTAATCCACAGTTATCACTTCCAAGAGCTAAATATGCAACTTTATTGCCATCCTGCTCAATGACAATACACTAATTAGAGTTTAGATCTGGTTTGGTAGTCAGTAGAAATTTTGATGTTAGGCTAAGTAGTATTGTGGACAGCACCTGTCGTTCGTTGGATTAAGATTAACACCCTTGTTGTGGGATTAATAGTAGGGGGATTGGAGGATTTAAAATACCCTCTTCAATACCTGCATAGTGCTCTTGTAGATTCAATTACAAGCCACTGAGTCTCAGATGGTCTAAATCTGAGTAAAAAGAAGTCTATTCCAGTAAGAATAGTGTCTGGGTCAAAATTAAGCTCATCTATAAAGCCTGGAAGTTCATAAAAATGTAAGACAGGGCTTTTTTTACCGCTCTGTCTTTCTGTATTGCCAAGTATTGTTTTATTACTGCGTTCCCAATTGAAAGTTCTACAGAAGTTGCTGGCGCTATATAAATAAATTATGATGATGACTAACGAGAACCTGAAATTTTCTATTCATCCAATTTAGTTTGTAAAATAGTAAATCCCGGAAATTGGAACATAATGATAGAGCCTGGGTAGCTGCAACCTGTATGATACTCCATGTTTAATGAGAGGAACAAGGGACACTTGAATGGGATAGAGACTGACTCAATGTAAAGAGTACAAGAGGACAATATAGAGGTCGAGAGTGACTATTCTCAAGGCAATTACTAAGCATATGCTGGAGGAGTCCAATAAAGGATTGAACATTATTGAGAGATGCCAAATGTGCTGTGAATTACACCATGCACCTGTGTCATTAACAACTAAACTTATTTTCAAACTTGCATTTGCTAGGAGACTTTTCACCCTCTAACTCATCGGAGTTCCACATGGCTTAGGTGAGACCCTCTCCTTTTCTACCATTTCTCTTGGAAAACTAATAAGCTCCTTTTGGATTTCATGATCATCTTTATGCAGAAGATGCCCAAATGTATCAATCTTCCTTGGATTTCCTATGAACAGTGTGTAACAAATCCTAGGGACATTTCCAGAACATGCTAATATGTCAACAAGATAATGCAAAAAAACATTAGTTCCTGCCTTAGTGGTCTTACCCTAGTGAGACTTTCACACTACAATCTATATTGAATATGACAGCTAGACTCAATTTCCTCGTACAACGTTCTTTTTGCAGCTAGATTAAATTTTCTTTGTACAAAGAACTCTCTGCTCTATGCAAGATCTGCTTTTCTCATCCACACTAATTTCCTGCTCCCATTCCCAGTTATAGGGCTTTTCGTGAAAACGCACCTCTTCAGGCAATGGTATCAAATTCCCCGACCCACCATCTTAATGTACCAAGACTAGTCTTCCATATTACCATCCCTCTACACAGTTAAAACAAAATTTACATGTCTTCTCTTTCTATACTCAAATTACACTCTGACCTCCAAACCAAGATTGCTCCATTACTAGTTCCACAAAGCATTTTTTTTCCATTGCAACCTGGCTAGCCCATAAGCAGGATGTGGCACTTAACCTCATTTACCAACATTCTATTTTCCTATAGATTATACACTTGCAACCAAGGCCCAGTCTTGTTTTATAACTCTATTAAAAAAACAGTTATAAATACTGCAATAATTGCACTGGTGCAAAACAAACAAATGAAATTTTCACAAACAAAAAATGATAGTGTCTCTTGAATAAATGATAAATTATTTTCTTCTTATGATGTGTGAAATCATCTTTGTTTCTTCAATGTTTACATGTAAAAAATAAAAATGCAAAACATAGTGTGACCCATAGATATATACTGTGATACATAACACAAACCAATGTGCAGATAGGATCTAAAGTGAATTTTCATCTACCGCTATATTAGCAATATAGATGATTACATAATACTCAATTGAGGACATTCTTCTATCTATCTGTTTGTTATGTTTGCATATGGACTCCCAGTGTATGCAGCATAATAACTCTCCATTTATTTACCTCCCATCTTCTACGCGCAACTGCGTGTTCCTCCCCGTTCGACCGGAAACTGGTGGCCTCTCCTCTACTTTGGCCTGTACTGGATCCACCGGCCAAAACTTATCCATAAGGGCTACTACTATATCCCTGCTCTCCATTGGCCTGACATCAGGCAGTGATATTATTGTGAGTAGCCATGTGGTAAGAGAGGAAGCTCAAAAATATGAGCCTTGTGGGCTCAACTATAGCTTAGTGATGGCACAGAATATCTCATTGACTGCACCCTCTGGGCCCCTGCACCTTTTGGATCCCAGCTCCGTCTGGCCCCAGTACCACCTAGGCCTTGCCGCAATCTAGACTTCTGCACTACCTCAACTGTACACAATCTTGGCCTTTGCACCTTCCAGGCCTCTACACCATCTTGGCATCCTCAACAATTTGGCCCCTGCACCATCTGGACCCTCCAGGACTCTGTACCATCTAGGTTCCTGCACCATCATGACCTAGGCGTTTTGCAGTCCTCTACACCATAACAGACCCAATGAAGCCTACTGACCCTTTTGCTCCTATTGTGTCTCATTAACTCTTCCCTAGAATGTAAGATCTCACAAGCAGGGTATTCTACCCTATGTCTCATGTCTGCTCACTCTCTTCCTTTTTTCCTTGCACCTGACTTGTCTTTTGCTAAATTGTGTCTGTATGCCATGCGATTTGTTCTGTTAACTGCTTTCATGCATTTATTATTCTGCTTATCTCTACCCATTGTTGTACTTACTGTTTTTATGTATGTCTTATCTGTACTCTCTGTAGGCGTTGCAGACCCTTCTTATAAATCATACCACTTTCATACTGCCGCCCCGGCAAAATCCCGGGTTTTTCAAGCCGGGTTTTTGCCGGGGCTCGGAGCGTCCCAGCTCAGAAACGCCATTCATACTGCACCTCGGACCCAGGAATTTCCCGGGTTGACCCCATTCATACTGCACCATTCATACATCCACCATTTCTCCTAAACTCCTTCTCGAATCTTCCACGGGCTCCCACCGATCACATCATCCTCCAGAGACAGGCAGACAGCCAATCAGCTTGTTTTCTGTGCAACCCGGGTTGAAAAACCCGGGTTGCACCATTCATAGTGCAGGCAACCCGGGTCCGACCCGGGAATTACCCCTCGATAAATCCCGGGTTGAAGACCCAGGTTTTTAGACCCGGGATTTTTGACTTGTACCATTCATACTGCACCAAGACCCGGGTCGTTTGAGCTCGCCCCGGCAAAAACCAGGGATTTTGGTGCAGTATGAATGGGGTATAAAAGGTCATGATAAAATGATTCTGGTACCCATTACATATAACATTGTTGAAATCATCCTGCACACAGGATTTTGCACATGTTCTTTATACATGATCTATGCATGGTGAGTGGTGTGGAGACATCACTATCACTTGCATTACAATGTTAAAAGCATAGATAAACTCATTGAAAATCTATATATGGTTGTATATGTCTCATTGTGCTGTGTAATGTGTTTGGTGATTTATAAATAGAAAAATAATAATAGTAATAATTATGGATACATGGTTGGTACATAGTGTTTGCATGTGGACTCACGGCTCATATAATTGCTCAGTTATTAGCTGATTATTGTTATGTATACACTGCTATGATAGTATACTATGCAATGGGTCTATTTTACATAGCCACGCACACTAATGTACACAGCTGCTCCCTCTAACGCCCCCCTTGTATTTCAGGTTGTACATTTAAAAAGTGTTGCCTCCGAACTTTTGTAATAATTTGTCCAAAACTGCTGTATGAGTATAACTGTAGCCAACAGGGGTGGAACTAATGTGGTAGCAGGAGATGCAAGTGCATATAGGGCCTGGCAGCTAGGCATCCCTCCAAATGGGGGCCCAGCTTCCTGTCAAAGCTCCAATGGTTTTTGTGTGAAGTTGGCTGAATAGTGCACATGTGCAATGAGTGGGGAAAGGGACAGTTGTTCCACTCTAGAAACAAAGGAGGCCTTTTCACGATGTTGCTATGGTACCTAAAAAGTTATAGTTATGTCCCTGTACATGATTTTTTTTTTTTACACTTTTTATTTGTAACAGATGAGAAATAATACAGGTCACAAAATGTGTTACTTATATAAATGACATTATCCGCAACATACAACACAAGGATTTGCAGAAATTATGATGAAATATGTCAAATTCTATATTCCCATAGCCAGCTTTTGGCAATATGATAACAAGTCATGGGCAGCATGGTGGCTTAGTGGTTAGCACTTCTGCCTCACAGCCCTGGGGTCATGCGTTCGATTCCCGACCATGGCCTTATCTGTGTGGAGTTTGTATGTTCTCCCTCTGTTTGCGTGGGTTTCCTCCGGGTGCTCCGGTTTCCTCCCACACTCCAAAAACATACTGGTAGGTTAATTGGCTGCTATCAAAATTGACGTGTGTGTGTGTATATATGTTAGGGAATTAGTGGCGCTATATAAATAACTGATGATGTTGATGATGAAGTCTGGTAACAAAAGGTAACCCTAAGTAATGAGAATTGGTAACGTGAAAATAACCTGCAGGATTTTTTGTATTTTTGTAATGGGCTGGTAGGCTTGGCAAAGGAGGAGGGGAGGGTGGACTCTATAGCCAGAAAGGTGTGAACCCAGCCAGGGGGCACAAGAGAGGGCGGGGGGGGGGGGGGGGAAGGGTGATAGGGAATGGGGAGGGGCGGTAATTGTAAGTAATTGTGTTGCAGTTAAGATAGACCACACAAGGACAACATATGTAAACCTAAAGATAAGCCAAATATCATGATATCTATCAGGGAAAATAAAAGTATTAAATTGTGCCTGGGGGTTTGTTGTTGTTATATAGGTACTAGGGATCCTAGACTTTATGAAAATTGGTAACTGTATCATGTAGAAGGCTTCATATATATTCCGTAGAGGCTGTTCTATTACTGGCTGCATTTCTGGAAGATTGTGATGCTTTCTTCCAGTCACTAGTTATTTGAAGCTTAGCTGCATTTTAGGTATGATGAATCAGTTTATCATAAGATTTATCTGTGGATCTGACAGGTTGGCAGAGTAATATGGTTGGTGAGTTTTTGGGTAATTCAATATCAGTAACCTAGACGATCAGGTCTACTATGTCATCCCAAAATTGAGATATAAGTGGACAATCCCACCAGTAAAAAGGGTTCCTTTTTTCCCACATTTACCCCAGCAAAGATCAGATGTGTGGAGATAGATGGGTTTGTAATGTTGTGGGAACCATGTACCATCTGGCGTATACTTTGTAGGTGTTCAGCCGTGTTGATATATTTTGCAATATGTTGGTGAATAAGCGCACATCCTTCCTGTTCCCACGCTTGTTCAAATGGCCCCACGTGTTGGGGAGAAGCAGAAAGGAGAGAGCTATACAGTAGTGAGATATAACCTAAACACCTTAGGGGTACCTAACTTAGGGCCCCAACAATCTTAAGGTAACAAGGGTTTCCTGTTTTGTTTTATTTCATATACAAGATCCCTAGTTTAAAATGCTGAAACAGCTTTACAAGAGTGGTTTTCCAACATCTTCGTGACTCTACCCCTGCGTGATACACCAGTGTTAAAGCTTTTGTAATAAACATATAATAATGATCAATAAATGTATACTAAAGCTGTTTTATTTTTTAGAGAAATCATTGCATATGTACAACATATTTTAAGAATATTCCCCGTTAACGACATATTATTGTAGTAACACGTACTAGAAGTGCTATTTTAGCGTGCCCATAACAAACATGGCGCATTATGGGGCCTGCGTCACATATGAGGTTACATTGTCCCGCCCAGAGTTGATCGGGTGAAGACGTCACTTCCACTTCCGCCTGGTCCTTTTCTCCATAGTCGGGCCGCCGTGCGGGTGCGTATGTGAGACTGCGGTAACTGTATAGACTAGGGCCCTGAGTGCGTACACCTCTGTGCGGGGTATGCTGCGGGGAGAGCGCATCAGGACAGCGGCGGGCGGGTGTATTTACCCGGGCTGACTCCCATCTCGTAGATCCGAGCAGCCAAGTCCGCACACAGGGCCTCAGCGCTCCACATGGCGCCGGCCTGGTCATGTGTGTGACTGCAGGAGCTGTACTTACATGATCTAGTAGTGTGTAAACAGTTACATGGGCTCCCTGTGCATTATGTCACCGCAACTAGTTGTTTTATTTTAGGACCCTGCCGGTGTCACGACAGTTTTAGGTTGTTATCCTGATGTATATGCATTGCACTGTGTTCCCGTGTGCAGAATAAAGTATATTTGTATATTTAAGTTTACTCCTAGCGGAGATTTGTTTTATTTTCTGTACTTGAGAGGCTAAGATGTTAGACTATTTTTATTGAATGCACATGGAATATATAAAAAATTAAAAGAAAATTAAGCCATTGACGTTTACTAATGTGTAAAGTTGTGCCGTTTTGGGCCACAAAATACTGCACACATCGATGAAAGCAACTTAATAGAAAGTGTGTGGGGAAGAAAATTGTTGACAGTTATAAAACTAATTACGTTTATGGAGAATTCTATTGAGTAGAAAAGCTGTAGTTCATGCATACAATTTGGTTCTAGCTGAGCATGTGTAATTCATGTTTGTTTTTTGTTTTTAATAAGCCATATTTTAATGTATTTCTTTCAGGAAATCCGGAAGGCGCAAAGATGCAGATCTTTGTAAAAACCCTTACTGGGAAAACCATCACGCTTGAGGTTGAAGCCAGTGATACTATTGAAAATGTTAAGGCCAAGATTCAGGACAAGGAAGGTGAGAGCCTGAGCTGTAGTAAAATGAAATCTAATTTGTGTTCTAAAACACCTTCACCCACCTAGTCTATGTACTTCTCAGGATACAGGTACCAGTAAAAGCCTAAGCTAGTTTAAGTTTTGTAGAAGGTTATCATAAACAAACACCTGTATACCACATGTCAGATGACCGGAAAGCTAAACTGACAGCAGGATTCTCTATTGTTGCAATAAGTGTTAATTTCCTGACTGGCAAATGATGCTGACCAGTGAGGCAGATTAAACAAAGTGAATGTGTTGGAAACCTGAATCATTATTATCGGCTATTTTTATAGCTCCCCTAATTCTGCAGCGCTATACAGAGAACTCATATCAGTCCTAGCCCCATTGGAGCTTATGGTCTAAATTCCTTAAAACACACATACACTAGGGTCAATTTAATAACAGCCAATTAACAATTAGTATGTTTTTGGAGTGTGGGAGGAAACCGGAGCACTTGGAGGAAACCCACGCAAACACGGAGAGAACATACAAACTCCACACAGCCATGGTTGGGAATCGAACTTATGACCCTCAGTGCTGTGAGGCAGAAGTGCTAACCACTAAGCCAACATACTGGTAGCTTAATTGACTACTATTAAATTGCCCTTAGTGTCTCTGTGTGTATGTTAGGGGATTTAGATTGTAAGCTCCAATGAGGCAGTGAGTGATGTGAATGAGTTCTCTGTACAGCGCTGCAGAATTAGTGGCGCAATATAAATTGATGATGAAGATAGCTGCAACTTGAGGACAGATGTTAAGTAGCTATTTCTATTAGAAGTGGTTTTATGTTAGTGGAAATCGTATAATATTAACTTAGCACTTGTATATAAAAATCTTACAATGTGAAAACACATGGATAACGATATTTGTCTCTACAGTGCTTCACTGTTAGGAAACTTTGTTCTCAATTTGCTTATGAAAGGACCTTTTTTGGATTTTATTTTTCTCTTCCAAAGCTCTGCTTCCCACTGTGCAGTGGAATGATTGTGGTCCCTGCTACCATTACTGACAATGGAATTTACTTTTCTTGGTGGAATTTGTATTCTCCAGGCAAGATTTGCAAAACAGGTAGTTATAGTAGATGGGGGGATAGCAGTGGGCTACTTACTAGACCCGCTCTAGGGCACACAGTGTGGAGAATTTTTTTTTTAAAGCAAATTTCGTCTTCAGATAGCTTACAAAAGCTGTACCTCAAGAAAGAATATTTTTGTTCTTTATTGGGAAAGAAAGACAGAAGGCAAAGATTATATTAAAAAGAAGAAAATAAGCAGTGCCTACATGACGGGTCAATCTTGGCACCAGCAGGTTTGTAGGGGCACGTTCATATAATGTGCAGAGTTGCAATACGAGTTTTCAACTCATTTTTTTTCTATTTGTGTACTGATCCCACCCCCCATAGTAAGATATTTCAAAGTTGTTTGTAAAATTTGTTAGTGAACAGTGCACTGAAAAAACAGCAGTGGTTTCTGTGTGTTAAACTTTTGTTTTGTTTCAGGTATTCCCCCTGATCAGCAGCGTCTGATCTTTGCTGGCAAGCAGCTTGAAGATGGACGTACTCTGTCTGACTACAACATCCAGAAAGGTATGATATATGCATGAAATTTCTGTGTAATAAATCCAATATTATTTGCAGTTATCTGCTCCTTTTTAGGACAAATCTGGACTCGGCCAATATGTCAGACTGTGGATTTAGCTTTAACATGATTCAAATCTTTAATTGTTGTTCTGAGATGTGCTTATTTTGACTTTTACAGAGTCAACCTTGCATCTGGTGCTGCGTCTGCGTGGTGGTATCATTGAGCCTTCCCTTCGCCAACTCGCCCAAAAGTACAACTGTGATAAAATGATTTGCCGCAAGTAAGTATGCGGTTGATGTATGTTGTAGAGAGATCAGTACACGTGTAATCTGGAGAGAGATTTATTTTGGAGGAGAGCTTCCAAAAAGTTGAACTATCACAAGGATCACATTGTATTGATTAAAGGGCATCACATTTTCATGGACCCAGTCAGGAAGGGGGAAGCCCATTGCATGTGGTGTCGAAGGTGGTGTGCAGAAATAAGACTTTGCACAATCCAATATGCAAGTACACACTTTAAGCACTGGGAACACATTTATATGTAATTAAGGGCATATATGTTAATCTCTCTGTAGAGATATAAAATGTGTACTATAACTTCTAGAATAAATGAGGTTCTTGATGCACATTTTGATCAAACTGGGTGCCCATCTACCACGTCAAGGTGACCTCATTCAGATACACCTACAATAACCTCTTATAATTTTAGAATATGGGGCTTACTTCATTTTGTGCCTCTAAACAACACAAGTATTTGTAGAAACCAGACCATATTACTATGGTTAAAAACACCTATGGATAGATGTCTGGAGTGCAAGACCTAAAATGCAGTCACAACCTTCAAAATATATAAATTTCCAAGAGGGGGGTTGGTCCACATGCCTTCATTTTCAAATCTAATAAGTGCTACACTGCTGTGATTGAAAGTACAATATACAATCCAATATGCATTTAATATATTTGGGACCCTGCCCCCTTGAAAGTTTATAATACGTGTTCTGAAAGCAATGAAATTCTTTTTTTTTTATTCCAAACACTACTTGAGTCATAGTTACATATATTGGGTTGAAAAGATGCTGGTCTGTAAAATTGTTTCATAAATTCTAATTATTGATCCAGAGTAAGGCAAATCAAGTCCCTTTGTGTGCCAGTTGCCAATTTAACCTCACACGGAAATGTCTTCCTGACCCCCAAATTGCAGTCTTATTTCCTTCTTCCTTTAATTTGATTCTCTGTTTTAGTCTGTTAACCCCTAGTTGGTTGCATTGCCACTTCAATTATTAAATTGATACATTGGCCAGTTTCTTTTTCTATCTGTATTTTTAGCGTTGACTATTTTAAGCTGTTGCTGGGAAAAATTGTGTCCTTATAATGGTTCTAACTAATAATGCTTGCTTGCATTTCAGATGTTATGCCCGTCTTCATCCTCGTGCTGTGAACTGCCGCAAGAAGAAGTGTGGGCACACCAACAATCTGCGTCCTAAGAAGAAGCTCAAATAAATTAAATTTGTCAGCCACTTGTTTTTTGACTTTTGTTGAAAAATAAAAAAAAATATTTCAATTGTTTTGGCTTTTAGTAACTTTGTTTCAATACAAATGGAAGCATAGATATTAACAATTTAGAGCCGTGGAAGGTCATATACTCAGCATATGGCAGACATTAACAAGTCATTTGCACAGTCTTCAGTGTACACAGAATTGGATCTAGAATATATGTACACAGGTAGGCTTTTATTGTACACTGTAGTCATATATCTTACATATAGAGATTGCAGTTGCATCAGTAAGCTTTTTAAAACAAGCTAAGCTTTTGAAATCTTTTTAAAAAAATATGGCATTCAAATGCTTAATGGAACCAATATAGTTTTTATGAGTCAGTTACTGGTAAAAAATGATTTCTAACTTGTATTGAAATTAAATTGACTAAAATTGATATTGTCTCAAACATTTTTATCGATTTTCATTTTTGCATGCTAGACTGCTGTCACAAAGCCGTTAACATCATGGTAGTTGATGTAATGGTGCTATAAAGTATAACTTGTGACTTGCTGAATTTGCTTGACATGCATATCTAATTTTTACTACAGTACACAAAAATAGTCTAGTTTCTGACTGTCTTAGCAATTTGCAGGTTAGCTGCATGTGTGGCTTTTGTGCCACCAGATTGAGAAAAAACACAAGTAGAAATGTATGAATATTCTACAGCCAGTAAATAGTCACTCTCTAGGACTACTGCAATACATTGCAGCCAACCTGTGAAAATGGTTAAAAAATTGAACAATAATCTGCCTTTTAGATCAGGGGTTTGTACACATTTTCTTCTGTAATTGCAGATTCCGGATCCTTGCAAAACTATCAAAATACAAGTTTTTGAATGCCGGGAGAGTGTGGTGTATGCTTGGATATGTGCAAGAATATTAATATATTGATAAGTCAACTTGTCTGCAAAATATGATTAAAGTGTATCACATGCTTTAAGTGTCAATATACGTAATCTGCATCCTACACAAGCTGCATATTTTTCACGTATGATTTATGCAAGAGTCGGAGACTGGCCGTATTGAACCCAATCAACCATAAAAGCACATTTTGAAGGCAGGACATCTACCCTCCTGAGGGGTATACAGCATGGGAGAGTTAGGTGGCAGGCACAGGTCTATACTCTGAAATAAAATTTGTACCATGTAAACCATTTAACCAGAGGTGAGGAAGCCCTTGAGGTGAAGTTAAACCCTATGGTCTCCATCCCATAGCTGTGTTGAACTTTGCTGATGATTATGGTAAGAGATGGAACCAAGGGGGATTTCCAGCTTTGAGCTATTGCGGCTCTGGCTGAGATGAGAATGTGCCCAGCCCCATAGTGATTATGACGCTGAAGATGAAGGCTATAGGTGTAAAAGCGCCATAGCCGGGGATGGGGATAAATCATCCTTAGTGACCTTAGTAATTAGCTGGAAAATTTCAACCCAAAGTGGTTGTAGCTTAGGACAGTTCCAGAAAACGTGTATAAGCATAGCAACTTCCTCACAGTTTCTCCAACAGTATTTGGTTTATGATGGCCAGATTTTATGTAGTTTGTCTGGCATAAGATACACCCTGTGAACCATTTTAATAAGCATTTCTGAATGGTTAATACACTTTGACATTTTGTATATATTCTGATAGAATTTTGCCCAGACCTCTGGTGGAATATCTAAATCTAGGTCTCTCTCCCAGATTCCCTGCACCTAGAGATCCCTGCTGTCCACAGGAACCATCAAGAGTCGATACCAAACAGATGCCTCCCGCATGGGAAGTGGGAGAGAGAGACGACATAATACCAGGGGGAGCCGGTTTCAAGGCCGGTAGGGGTGAGAATGTAGCCAATGTCTAATTTGGAGGTACTTGTAAAAGTCATGGACTGGGACATATCTCTTGAATTTGGGAAAAAGAGAGAAGTGAACCTACCTCCATAAGGTCCTGCACCCGGCTTGCCCCCTGCCTATTCCAAAAGCCAAGGCGTAGATCTGGAATCAGTTGGTACAGTGCAATTGTAGAAAGGCTAGAGGAAGGGAGATGAAATCCTGGCAAGAGAATCAACATCTTGTCCCAGAGAGAGTCTCTAACACTTCTCAGGGCTTGGTCTACTTGGCTTGCCTAACCATAGCAGGTCTAGTAGTGGGAATGGGGAGAAACAATGTTGCTCAATGTCAACCCAAGGCTTCCTTAGTTGGGGAGGGGCATGCCAATCCCTAAGCTGAATACTTGGGGATTTTTGACCTGACATAAATAAGAACAAATGAGTAACATTTATTTATATAGGGTTATTCCACATCAGATCAACCAAAAAAAATTTAAATGTCCACCACCCATTTCAGATTTGTTCGAAAATTTTATAGTTAAGAGAGAATGTCAAAACAACCATTTCTGCCAAATATCTCAACTGTCTGACAATTAGTTGATTAATTATTGATTTTTCAATTTATTAAATTTACTAATTTCGGCTTTATCCAGTTTATTTGAAGTGGAATCGAAACTAAATTTGGTCCCCTAAGGTAACTCTTCCTCCCGAATCCAAAAATCCAAACCAAATTACTGTGTCTGCCTCACATTTTGCATTACGGCAAAAACACACATTTTTCAAATAAAATTAAAAACGCTAGGTTCAATTAACATTAGGAATCCCATTTATTTATTTTTTTGGGGGGGAGGGGGGGGGCAGTGTTTAAAAAAGATATACATTACTACCACAGAAAAAATCAGCAGGGTACTCTGTTTCATAGTGGAGGAAAAAAAAAAATGAAGTTGATGCTTGCTTACTGTTGTACCGCATACATAATTAACACAAGAAACCATGAAACTTAAAACCTTTAACATAACTTACATGTCTATGCTGACCAGAAATGCACTTCTTGTTCCTTGGCGAACTCAGCCACCGTAATGCAAGTGAACTCATACTGGGAAAATATAGGTACCAAAAATAGGACTTCATGGTGCAGTCAGCGCTTGCAGAAGTTGTTCACTGCACTGACACAGTGTATACCATAAATAGGAAATTGGTTTCTGGATCTATTATTATAAACCAGTGATAAAGCATCAGTTTGTGTAGCACTGTATAATTTGTAAGCAGTACACACATATAACACACTGAAACAAAGCAATAAAAAAGTGTGAAGAGGACCCTGCTTCAGAGAGTTTTATGTTGATATATGCTGCCTTCCTGAGTTCTTTTAATAAATGTAGTTTCTTAGCGGGGGGGATTCAATTCCTCCCCACACAATGCCGCGCTAAGTCTATTACTGTTAATGCAGTCATTTTAGCACAGATTTCTGCTTGTGGCTCAGTTGAAATGACCGTATTAACGGTATGTATGCGTACTATTTCCGTAATATCAGTGAGAGTACGCAGGCCGTGTTACTTTTGACAGTAACACGGTCAATTGAATTCCCCCCTTAGAGTGTTTCTAGTCATATTACCACTATGCAGTGGTGGAATAGTACATTGATGGCCCCATTGGGTAGGGACCCTCTATGCTCCTCTCAAAAGAGCTAAGTGAGCGCTTCTCCTGAGCATGCTCAGAAGAGGCCTCCAGTCTATACTTTTGATAGCAGCCCAGTGGCCTTGGAGTAGGAGGAGGACATACCAACTGCAGGTCCGGCACTGCCTCTTTCCCTTCTATTCTCCTAACTGTACATGTTACACTTTTTCATTAAATTTTAATGTGTGTTTTATAACTGATTTTCAGTAGTACTTCACTGAGCCTCCAGAACTGTACACAATAATAGAGGGAGGTTAGATCTCACCAGTTACATAAAAAGCATATCTATGTACTTTTCAGACCTCCCCTTCGTGAGATGCATAGGGTAGCTCTGTCATGTGGTGAGACTTGTATCATAAAGTCATCATCATGTCATCACATTGTGGTGGGCAGAGAGTGATAACATAAACTATATAATCACAGTGGGTTCTGACCACTGCTTCTCTGTCTGACCTGATTTCAGCATCCCTCCCAATGCTGCAGGACTTCAAAGCTGGACAGTCGATGGAAGGGGGCTTGTCTGCATCACAATGGGAGCGTAGCTACACCCACAGGTGCACTTGGTTACTCCTTAATTTCCTCCTCTATTCACAATATACCCTTTTTTTGTTACTGCACTCACCAGTGGCAGTTGCACGCGACACATGTTCAGTGATTTGATTTACTTCCTATCATTCTGGCCCAAGCAGGACAAAGCAGTCCAGAGCCCACAAATAGGGACTGTCCTGCCTAAATTGGGACAGTTGGCAGGAGCACTTCAGGGAGATTGCCAGATCACTTATTATTTCTGAAATAATGGCAAATAAGGACTGCACTATACACTTGAATAACAATGTCAGCACTTATATAAAAATTAAGGTTGCTTTATTAATTAATTTATTAATATATGCTTTATAAACTATACAAAAATTGTACTTGTACAAATTATAAATATTTATACTTAATTTTAAATATTAAGATCAATCTCAGTAGTAAACACAATCTCTGAATAGACTGCTGAAATGTAGGAATATAATTTAAATTAATATAGATGTTCATACATATAACATTTAATGGGGCAATGTTCAAGATCTGTATGGAGGGGAAAGAGCAAAGCTTTAATAGGATGATTAACTAAAGTCCCTGAGTTAGTGCATATGTGGCTCTGATTAGAAAAGAGAGGAAAAGCAGTCTCTCTCACACTCCTGTTTTTCATTCTCTTGTCTTCACATCTAATTTAAGCTTAATTTTTACAAACGTGCTAATTTATACATAAGTGTTGACATTGTTATTCAGTTATATTGCTCAGACTCTTTTCCCATTATTTGTCTTTTACATTTTTAATGAGATTTGCACATTCTTCTGAGAACAGTGGCTGACTACCTAAAAGCTTTAATATTTAACATCACAATAGCTCCCAAAGGAATCTTTTCACCTGTATATCTTCTGGGGTGGTTACCACTCCAGTATATATTTGTAGGTGTTTGATCTTTACATTATAAAGTAATATAACATCCATTTTCCTTTTGCAATCAAATATTCTGACTATTTCCACTGTAATTTGACATTCAAATTCATATGTCCAATATCCTTTATTGGTTTTAAGTGCCATCACGGATTTACATTCTTGGCATATTCTGATTTTGGGTCCAATTTGTTACATGTGTAACAGAGTTCTTTTCTATAGATGTTACTCTGTATTAAACAACGGAGAGCATTTTGCAACACACAGAAATGAGTTTAATTGTTATAAGTCATCCAGCACATTGAGTGGAGCTACTGAGTCATAGTTGAATTACTTGAGCTTCCTTGTTATCTATGATGAGCTGGATGTTTGGTGTTACACAGACCGAATGATTAGAAATCCTGCGTAGCTGCCAGTGCTGCAGTATATCTCACAATGGTCAGTATTATAGGAGTGACAATGTAGGCACTCTGCAGGGGTAGCGTTAAGTATATTGTTTTATTTATATTTACACAGTGACTGCTTCATATTTTTTGAAAGCATTCTCACCTCTTCTCTCGTTATGGTCACAACACAATATTTAGCAATCTATTAAAATCTGAAATAGATAACTTTTTAGATGAAATGCAAATAGCTTATCTGCACACAAGTTTGTTTTAAAATACACAGATCTTGGATAATTCATACTTTAAAAGAAATCCTTTGGAATATCACCTGTTTGTAAATGCTTAGAACAGTGATGGACAACATGATACACTTAGGGCTTTGTCATTAAGGAGAGCAAAGCGTAAAAAGGAGTAACTTTGCACCTGGGCAAAACCATGTTGCATTGGAGGGGAGGTAAATTTAAAAAGTGGGGCCAGATTTATAGTTGGGGTAGGGTATTTCATAGATCAACTTTAAAATAAAGTGTAAAAATAAAGCTTTTAAGTATTTATGTGCTACATGAAAAAGCAGCCAGTATTTAACTTGTGCAAAATAATAAACTAATTTGCACTCCTTGCATTCTAACATGGTTTGTCCAGGAGTAAACTTACTCTTTTGTTTTGCTTTGCTGTCCTTAATGATTTAGGCCCCTAGTCATTAATGAGAAAACTTTTAGCATGCTATTATTAATGTATACTGTATATAAAATGCATTTTCACAGATGCTCATAAAATTTGCAATATTTGTTCTAGCAATCGTACATGGCCAGGGGCGGACCCAGACTTTTGTTCTACCCCGGGCGATTTTAGGGGGGGGGGGGGGCGATTTAGGCCCCGCCCCCTTTCTGTGTTCTAAGGCTGCCGGCGGCTACACAGTATGTGCAGGTCCGTTCAGCAGTGAAAGTGTGCTGCCCTGCTGCTCTGATTGTGTTTAAAACACAATCAGAGCAGCCGGGCAGCATACTGTCACTGCTGAACGGACCTGCACAGTGTGCAGCTGTCAGCAGCAAGCCCATGGTACCTGAGAGATGCCCAAAGCTTGAATCAGACGCTGCCACGTGCGCATGAGCTTGGCATGTCCTTTCTGTAAATTGACTATGTGCATACGACCATTCCCCCCCTCGTTCTGCCCATGAAATCGTAGGCAGCAGTAAGTGTAATTTATTTATATAGCACCACTAATTCCGCAGCGCTGTACAGAAACTCATTTACATCAGTCCCTGCCCCATTGGAGCTTACAGTCTAAATTCCCTAATATAGACACACACTCACACACACAGACAGGGAGAGACTAGTGTCAATTTTGATAGCAGCCAATTAACCTACCAGTATGTTTTTGGAGCGTGGGAGGAAACCGAAGCACCCGGAGGAAACCCACGCAAACACAGGGAGAACATACAAACTCCACACAGATAAGGCCATGGTCAGGAATCAAACTTATGACCCCAGTGCTGTGGGGCAGAAGTGCTAACCACTAGGCCACTGTGCTGCCCATAATACAAAGATGAATTGGATATACTTGCATTTACTAGCGTATTGTCTCTTTCTGGGCAGTGCAATTTAATACAAGATACGTCATGTATCCGCATTTACAATCCTTAATGAATCAGGCCCTATGTGTGATTACTGAAAACAGGATGTCTAAAATTTTTATTAATAGGAAAGATACTTGACTTCTTGTCCGTATGCAGCCATAAAGGGATTAGGGGGCATATATATGAACTGGTGAAGAGCACTGTTGTTGTCCCTGGCGATGCAGCGTCTTATCACATCGACCAATATGTGAAAGGGGTAACGTCGCTGATGGTAAGTCTTGCTGGGGAAGCATATTTAGCAAGTAAAGTGGTGGTACACAGAATAAAATTATTAAAAAATAATTTATTGTCAGGATAAAGCATTTTTTTTGAAATTCAGTTGTATTTTATTAATGTTTAAATGGTCTATTTAGAACTGCACCATCATATTTAATTTAAGGTTTCACGCTATTTTCCATTGGAGAGATATATACATTATATTCCTAATACTTGTGTGATTGGTCAGAGTACTGATTACCCCTCTGTGATCTCCATAAACCAACTATCTGTTAGAAATCAGTGAGGCAGCTAACATTTCTACCAATCACTGTGCTGACTGCTCCAGATTGATAGTTAATCAGCATCATCTTAATTGGAGATTACAGAGGTGGAGCAAGCATTTCTTCTGGATGTTTGAGATGGTGGGTGTTGTGAATCCTCTTTATTTTTACTGTATGGAGGTAAGAGAATTAGGAAGGTAGTTGTAATGGTTAGGGGTCTCTGATCAGGGATCAAAGGGTGCTGGGTTTTATATTTATATATATATATATTAGTCAAATGTATGATGTTATGATGAGAGAGTCCTTGTGCCACAGGACATTGTTCATTGAGAGCAACTAAATCCATAGATTATAGTATATGTTGAAAATAAACTCTGTGTGCTATAAAAAGAAATCTTATTTTCAGCTGTAGAGTGGGTCTGTAGAATTTAATTTACTGGTGGAGTGTCTAATACTGATTTATAGTTAAGAGCCAGGAAATAAATATGTGTAGAGGTTTAGGGCACTGTAAATACAAAAGGGTGATTGTTCTTCTTAAAGATGGTCATATGTATCCCTAACACACCAGCAGATGGTGATGCAGTTTTGTCTTTAGATTGCTTGGCAGGACTGCCAGTCACTATCGTGTGATTCATTGTCTAGACTTACTGAGAGAAAATAGAAGCTCCAAGTACAACAGTAAACACAATACAGATATTGATGATTCATTTACACAGTAGAATATATACTGTCATTATTGCATAAAGAAACAAAAAACACTTTCATCCACAGTGTAAAAGTCATGAATTCCATTCAATAGTGTATTAGTATTGTCGGAATAGGTTTAAAAAGGTTAGAGTAACATGGAAAACAGCTAGTTGCCATTAACAAGAAATGTTGTTTTAAAATGCTAGCATTGTGCAGAAAAGCTTTAAACAGTTTTATCAATGTTTTTGTTACAAAGCTGAAGCATTGATTCTTAATCCAACACTGTTTGTTGTAATTGGCAGCACGGTGGCTAAGTGGTTAGCTCTTCTGCCTCACAGCACTGGGGTCATGAGTTCAATTCCCGACCATGGCCTTATCTGTGTGGAGTTTGTATGTTCTCCCCGTGTTTGCGTGGGTTTCCTCCGGGTGCTCCGGTTTCCTCCCACACTTTTAAAAAATACTGGTAGGTTAATTGGCTGCTATTAAATTGACCTTAGTTTCTTTGTGTGTGTGTTATGGAATTTAGACTGTAAGCTCCAATGGGGCTAGGACTGATGTGATTGAGTTCTCTGTACAGCGCTGCGGAATCAGCGCTATATAAATAAATGGTGATGATGATGATTATTGATTCAAATTTGTGATGTCCTTGCTTTTTAATGAGAAGTCATATACAAGTGAAATTGAAGCAGATTACTAGCACCACAACCTACACCTTACTTATCAATTGTAAACATATTGGGTAGCTTTTTAAATCCATGGAATTCTTTTGACATATTAGTAACAAGGAACATGATTTTTTTTATTTTTTTTTTACATTTTTTGGTTTTTGAAAATGACATTGTTGTGATTATAATTATAATTATGTTCTCCACATATGCTGGATGCTAGCTTTAAGCAAATGTTTAGCAAACAGCATACAAGTTAGTGACTTCAAACAGACCAATTGACTACAAACCACCAAAGGAATACTCTGAAAGTGCAAATCTGTTTCTTAGTCCTGAGCGTTTATCAATCATCATCTTAGTCGTTTTCTGATTGAGTAGCAATCGGGAAACTTTGATTGAGTTACAATCGCAGAACCCTGCCGTAGTGGTGGAGGGTACTCCCTTCTGCCTTTTCTTAGACTAGTCTTGTCAAAAATCATAGGGGTCCTAAATATTTTCCCCTGGAAACATTATTGCACTATAACTGTCAATGATTTGGCCTACAAGCCAACTTGTTTTTAGGAAAATATTTGTTAAGTGACCTAGTACCCAGTTGTTTGTTTATAGTTAGACAAAATAGGCAGTTATGGTTCAGAGGGCTGAAAAAAGATAGAGCATTGATTTAAAAAAAACCAGCTATTCCTGCTGCAGAAGTATACATTAATGGTTTCTACCTTGGTTGTAGATCTAGTAATGATGACAGTGTTACTATGATGTGCTGACAATTCAGCTGTTGTCTCCAGATGCAGAAAGGCTGAGCATAACCTTGCAGCATCTTCTTCTTCTTTTTTTTTTAATTTTAAAAATGTATCATACAGTCTACTATTAATATAAATGTGTAAGTTCATTCTAAAACTTTGTCTGCATTGTCTCTCAGAGATAAAGACCTGTATGAAGAGCATGTCCATGTGATACAAATGAGTTTTAATGTCTCTATTTTCATACCCTACTGGTGCTTTTCTCTGTTCTTTATACTTTTAGACCGACAATGATTTTCGACTCCTTATACAAAGGTTTTATGAGTTGCAAGCAGAACGTGTGGATACATATCATCTATTTGAAGAGTAAGTACCTTACCTTTTTAATATTTAAATTTTAATATAGGAAAGCATTGCTTTCGTCTTTAATTGACCCTTATTTGTTCCACTACTACTTTTGTATTGCAAATATGACATATGTACTAAATTTTCCATAATTTCGATGTCCAATGTTCTGCACTGCACTCTATTCCATTGCAGTCCAGCTGACGCTCAGTAGGCTGTACCTGGCATATGATTAGGTGTTTTGTGGTCCATAATTTCCCTTAGCAGTGTCAGACTGATATATTTTGTATAAATACAGAATACTGCTTCATCTCACTAATAGAGGAAATTCACACCCATACCTAAGGGGAAAGTAAAACCAAAGTTTGAGACACATAAAAGCAAACTCACAAAACCAAGTATGAATCAAATTCTTGATTAAGTCTCTTAGGACTAAGGGTCTGTTACTCATGGATCCAAAATGCTCTCCCTCCCCCTTCCCTTCTTTGTATATGCACTTGTTCTATAGTCTGAAATCTGACTTGAGTTGGTGAATGTCTGATTTCCACGAAAAGTCTAACAAACTCAATGATTTTAGTTCATATTAGGACTTATGTTGCCACATACAATCACAAGTCCATTGAGTTATTTCACTAATCTATAGAAAGCTACATGGGCATTGCAAAAAATATATTACATGTGAATTCTTACAATCAACATTTACATACACTTTATCACTTGGCACAGGACAAGCGTACATAGTTTAGGAAAAGGAATCTGATGATTATTTAATATTTTTTTAAGGAGGACTATTCAATCCAACAAGCAGTTGGCAAATGGTACTAACCGTATGTAAGTAAATGAATTATTTAAGGTGTAAAATATGTGGACGGTCACACAGTTTTGAACAGTGTCTATGGACCATGTATGTAATATGGCCACTACATGGACTCTGCATAACAAAACGAATTCTGTGACCAGTAGTTCTTTGTCTAGGTTGTAATTCTGTATCTTGCGGATTAGATTGTATGCTTTGAATTACAACATCAAACTGGTTCTTGGGGTGCCTCTGGCTAATAGTTTAGACCCCATCTCTTCTAATCTATTGATTGTCGGTGATAGAAACATCACCAACAATACGTTTTACCCTGATAAATTATAATACATTTCATAACCTTCAAAGGATGGTAACTGAATAAAGAAGTAACTGATTTATATCTGTGGGTTTCACTACCTTTTCTAAAAACTGATTTACAGTACGTGTTGTATGAAAAAATAGTATCTGTAGGAACAGAAGTATCATATGTATTAGCTTGGTCACTGCATTCTTTAATTTTATTTTTCTGATTTGTGTTTCTTATTACTTAGCAACAACAGGCCTGATTCATCAAGGATCTTAAATGAAGAGGTATCTTATTTCAGTCTCCTGGACAAAACCATGTTACATTGCAAGAGGTGCAAATGAGTGTTCTGTTTTGCACATAAGTGAAATACTGACTGTTTTTTCATGTAGCACACAAATACTTGCTAGCTTATTTGTACACTGAAATTTAATTTGATATTTGTGTGCTACATGAAAAAACAGTCAGTGTTTAACTTATGTGCAAAACAGAACACTAGTTTGCACCCCTTGCAATGTAACATGGTTTTGTCCAGGAGACTGAAGTAACATACTTCTTCATTTAAGATCCTTAATGAATCAGGCCCAACATCTTCACTGCCAGGTTAACGCTAAACTGCTTCTCTTTCCAGATTAACCCCATCTCGGTTCTTTACTTAAATGTGCTTACCTTGACCACCTGCTAAAGGTTCTATCATTGCATCTCGCACATTTCATACACAAATAATTTAAGAATTGATCTCAGAGGGTTGTGGAATTATTTATGTATGTATATATATATATATATATATATATATATATACTCTACTACTGTACGGATATTAGATGAATATTTTGCTCCTATTACATATACATGAACAGAGTTACAGATATTTTTACACAAACTCTGGACCTCTGGTGCGAAGTGCACACCTCCCAAGGCGCAATCCAAACTTGGCTTTGGTCATACTGTGCTCTTCAATTTCCGCCAAAGTGTATGGATGGCAGCATTTGTGTGGGCCAACAGGAGGAGTAAGGAAATTCCTTTCAATGTACTGAGTAGATTGAAATGATATAAAGAGGTGGAGAGGTTGTGTTTTTAGCAGCGTTCCTGGTTGTGCTGAGGGGACACAGCTATTTCCCCACTGCAAAAGGTCTGTCTGAGCTGGCGGAGATCGGGCCTTGCACTATAATTTTAATTGGACTCATTTTGCTCCATCCAGGTGGGGAAGCGCATTACTAGGTGCATTTTGCTCAAACATACAAAGTTTCACATTTAATAATGGAAGTCCTTATGTTTCCTCACTCATTACTAAATTGAGCCATAACTGATGTTAAGTCAAGAAAAATTGAAAAGTTTTAATTAATGAGTGGAGTTGTTTTAAAGTGGTTGATGGGTGAACTTTTGATGTGACATTTACACTTTTGCCCAGTGTGCCTATGTCATCACACCTAGGTGCACTTTTATTTTGTGGAGGTGTCTCCTTAGAGCAGAGAGTAGGTGTACACAGTGATGGGCAACAGGCAGTACGTGGGCCTCCAGCGGCCTGTTAAGCCTTCCCATGCAGCACCTAGCCAGCTGATTCCAATCTGACATATATTCTGAGTGATGTGGGAAGATTGCAGATTTGGCCCTTGAAGTATATCGGATTGTCAATCACAGATATAGGTGCAGTAATATAAAACCAAGGAGTTTTGCACAGCATCTCAGAGTAGAGTTAGTGCGATAAATGAAGCGCCCAGACATGCATAGACTTATATATATGCATACAACCAATTGCTTGACAGGTCCTATAGACCATGAAAGATGATTTTCTTGTTGGTCATTATAACAAATATGGAGCAATAATAATATAGCACTGTAGTACTGCTGACATTTTATTTTTTTCTTCTCTGTATGATAATGATGGGATCGTAGTACCCTCTTTAGCTTAGCTGCCGCTTAAGATCCTCATCCACCTAAGGTTGCTGGTAGGAGATAGTAAGAATAGTTCACCTGCTGTAAAATTGTTCCCTTATGTTCATCAGGTGAATCTGATGTCGTCATTTCAGATAAGCCATTTTCAAGTCTATGCTTGGTATGTTTATTGACCAAGTTAGTGAGAACACCTTTCAAAAGCTACTTTATCAAGTGGAACAAGGCGGGGAAGAGACTTGTAAAATATCTTAGGCGTACAAATTATACAAGAAACTGTTTTGCAAAATATTTAATTACAATTGTTAAATATACATACAAATGCCAAATGAGGGGCATTTTTTTGTGACAGAGAATATGTATATGTGCATTGCCACTGAGATGTACTATATGTATGTATGTATGTATGTGGCAAGAGTGGACATATTATTTGTATGTACAAATGTGGGTATGTCAGTGAGGATATGCTGTGCATATACTTGTAGTTATTGTGGGTGAGTGTATGCGTGTGGCAAGTGACACTACTTTTTTTTTTTTTCATCAGTATATTTGAATTGATTTTTTTTTTTTTTTTTTTTTTTACAAGGGTATGGGGTACAGAAAATAAGTAGGGAGCCAAACAATTGAAAAAGGAGTGGAAGGGGAGACATGAGGGGGATATAGGGGACTCCCCTTAACACATAAAAAAAACACAAATATTAATATTCAAAGAAGAGAAAATAGTGGCAATCTTTTGTAGAGAGGGTGAACATGACGTTGCAAAATGCGGACATATAAACCTTCCTAGAAAGAGCACGAAAAAATCCTCTAGTCTTCCCGACTAGAGTCACGCAAGGCTAGGGGTGAGTTAGTGGAAAAAGGAGGACCTCTAGATGTCGTAGCTCCCTCTGTGACATATATATGCCACTTCATGATAGGGGCCGAAGCGGAAGTAGAGTAAGCCATGTCAATTGTCTCCATGTCGAAACTATGCTGGATTTTACCGATGATTCTAGCCAGGGTAGGGTGGTCAGCCGCCTTCCAGTATTAAGCTATCGCTGCTCTCGTCACAGATAGAATATGACCCATGAGATATCGGTCATGCCTGGGAACAAAAGCAGGATAGAGGTGGAATAGCACCAAGACTGAGTCTATATCAAAGGGACCTCCCAAAACCGTGGCAATAAAATAAAAAACCCTTGCCAAAGTGGCTGTATGAGTGGACATGTCCAAAAGGCATGAAATATATCAGCTGTTTAGTCACATTGATGCCAGCAAGATTTTTTTGGGAGGACTAAATAACATGAAGCCTGACCGAGGTGAGGTATAATCTGTTAACAAGTTTAACGTGCATCTCGGTGTGATTAATACACTTAGCAATACGGTGTGAAGTAGTATAAATAGTTTTCCACCCTGGGGTAGAGGTTAAGGTAGAGGTCCGACTTCCATCTAGTTTGATATGGGGACTTTGTGGGTATAATAAGAGATTGGAGGTACTGATACCAGAAAGTTCCCCCCCTTCCCTGTCAGGGCCTTTCTTCAGTCTGTCCACCACGGGGACAGGAGGTGGAGACAAAGAGTGAGGTGTCTTGGAAGCCGATCTTATCCAGTGGCGAATTTGGTCGTACTTAAACATATCTTTATTAGGAATATTAAAACGCTCCTGGATAAGGGGCAAGGGGAGGATAAAGATCTTTAAGAGAGATTGTTAACTTGGAAAGCCAGGTGGTGAGGTTGAGCTCTGGGCTAAGTTTAGAAAAAGCCTGAAGGGAGATATTACGAGTAGGTAATGATAGTTCAATATGTCGGTTCATTAATCTAACCTAAGTCAGCAGAGCTTCCGAGATGGAGAGGAGACGACAAGAGGGAGGTGGACGAGCATTCCTAGGGGTCCACAGCAAGTCTACTAATGGAAAGGTCAAGTAGGTTAAGATGCAGGCCTCTTGGTAGAGGGCTAGATTGGGGAGTGCCATTCCCCCCTACTGCTTAGGAAGTGCCATATGGTGGTAAGCCAGGAGGGCCACCAACGAGGTCCCCGAGCTGGTAACAAATAGGAACACATCAACTGCAAACAAACACAATTTATGGGAGGATGGGATGAGAGTGATCCCTGGGAAGTCAGGAGCAGATCATATTGTTTGGGCCAAAGGTTCAGTGGCAAGGGCAAACCTAAGGGTGGATAAAGGACACCCCTGTCTAGTGCAAATGGAGATATGTGGTGCCCCAAAGCCCTATTAAACAGTACAGAGGAATTGCATAAACGCTTTTAAAATGCAGGGCTACAAGGGGTTACTAGAGGCTGAGAAAGACACAGTGGGAATGACAGCTGACATTTGAACTAAAAGGATGTACCCAGGAGGATGTGCAGGAAGGAGGAGTGTGTGATATAGCAATAAGAAAGTGGAAGCTGACATGAGAGACTGATCTGCTGCTGGAACTGATGACATTGCCAGCACACACGGCTGGAGAACGACTGGGGACACACAGTGGGGCGTCCAACACAGTCTCCATGAACTGCAGAACCTTTTCAAGGTAAAATCCTAGCCTGCAGTGTACTGCACACACCCCAGCGTCAGAGGGAAGAGTGATGAGAGAACAACGCCATCTTGTGACTGAATTGAGCAACAGTCCTGTGTTTTGTTATAATCTTTAACACTGCCTACAGTTTAACATCTATCTTTTATAGTGAAAGTACAGAGACTTAATCAGGATTATTAACCCTTCCTGAAACCTCTGCAGGATATTTAAACACTACAAAATTCCTGTGCACAGTTCAACCCAGGACTGAGTGTAAAATATGCTAACGTTACCAGGGATAATATTGGTGCACCAAATGTTTTAGATGAATGTTAATGTTAAGTGATTTACCTAAAAATTGATTCATTGATATTGAAGATGTTATCGCTATTGTGCCTTATACTGACCAGGTGTATATTATATGTTAAATGCTATTGTGCTCTATGCTGATCAAACGATTATTTTGTCATTACCATTGAGCTGAAGGGGTCAGTGGCGCGGTGGCTTACCAAAATTATCCTTACCGCATTCTTAATAAACCCAAGTTGTTTGACCAATCCTTGTCCCTTTCATTGAAGTATTTATCTCCTGACCACCGGATATCCGAATAGAAAAGAACCTGACTCGTGTCTGGAGGACAACGTAAGGGAAGGAAATCCCATCCGTCTCGACCACCACAGATAGAAAATGGGGAGGACAGAAATTCATTACTAAAGATCCAGGCTGTTGGACCCTGGTACAGTGCTAATATTGAGTGGAGGATATTACCTTGGAGGCCAAACTTAACTAAGACCTCCTGCAGATAGAGCCAGTGAAGCCTGTCAAAGGCTTTCTCTGCATTAAGGGAGAGCAGGAGAGCAGGACCAACACAAATCTGTGTTGGATTGTGAAAAGTCCAACACGTTCAGGATGCGTCTAGTATTGTCGGACGCCTGATGACCAGGTATGAAACCCACCTGGCCTGGATGAATGAGGTGAGGGAGAAATGGGTTTAATTGAGTAGCAAAGAGTTTGGCGATAGATCTATAATTTTTACACTCTGAGGGGTCTTTACTCAGGTTTGGGATCATGATAATCTGTGCTTCAAGCATTTCAACTGAGAAGCTACCTCCATTCATCACTCTGTTATATAAATAGGTAAGGAGGGGAGCAAGGATTTCCTGGAAGGTGGTATAGAAGGTGTTAATGTATCCATCCGGTCCAGGGGCTTTATTTTTTGGTAGACTTTTTATGACTGTTTCCACTTCCTTTTGGGAGATTAATGGATGTCCGACTATCGCTATCTAGTGTGGGGAGAGTCTGGGGTGGGCTTGGGAATACTACTGTTGTCACACAGGTTGTATAGTTTGGTGTAATATTCAGCAAAGAGGTTTGCAATCACGGCGGGATTATGAGATTTAGTACCACGAGACTCATGGAGAGCTTTCATTTTATTACAAGCTTGTTTCAAGTGAGATCTACTTTATACATATAACCTTGCACTGACTCTACTTCCTTTTCTCAACCCCCATTTATAAACTATCCTCTACCCAACATTTACCCCCCCCACGTATTCTTCAGTCACCCTCCACCCCCCAACCACTCACCCCTGGTACTATCTAACCCTTCCAGTAGGTTACTTACCTTTCTGATTTTTGCTGGCTCCTCGACATTGATAGCTATGTGACGTTGTTAATTACATGACATCGGTGAGCTTCTATGCCTTGTCGTGGCTCTGTCTCTGGGAGATGGGCACCTGGTGGCCTACGACTGTAGCAATTGGCAGCAGCTGCAGGGACACCACATCTTGGGAGTGGAGGTGGACATGCTGCCTAAAAGGGGGCCTTCTGCCGTATTCCTTAATTCAGTGCAGAGGCGTCTCTCCACCCCTCACATCTCAGGAGCAACTGCTTATTAGAAATAGAAACCGCTTCATCCCTTAATTAACTGCCACAATGCCATCCATGTAAACTAAAATTTTGCTAAATGGATAAAAAAACTCACCGTATCAGAGCTTCAGTGAAACAAATTTTTTATTAATTCATTAAAACAAAAAACATTAAACAGAACTAAAAATCCAGTCTATATAGACATAGACATAGACAGGATGCAGGATGGACCGCCTATACCACCCTGTCTGTTGTTGCTGGGAACCGGCTGGGCTTACTTTTGTCACCGTTCCTTTTCGTTATCCCAAATGCGCCCTCTCACCGCAGTAGGAGGGGCTTACAAATGCTGCCACCACTTGACTCCTTTACCGGCATCCAGAACCGGGTTTCCTCTGACACTGCGAGTGTACCCCATTACTGGTGTACCTGGACTGGTACTCCTGACCTCTTCCTATGGATCAGGGTTGGTGTGGATGGATCCCCCCTGGTCTATCACACTGGCCAGAGCTGCTGGGTAGCGTGCAGAGCGGTGGTACTGGCTGCCAGGTCCAAACCTCAGAAACTGCTGGGAGCAGATTAGATTTTGGGTCTACTCTGTAGGTCACAGGATTTTCAGAATGGAAGACATTTTCAAGCATGTCTTTGAAACAAGTGATGTTTATTTGCAGTCACACTGATTGAAGGTACCAGTGATCAGGTCAGGTCGAACCAGAAGAACCATTTTCAGTACAAGTCAGAGATTTTTATACAGATTTGCAAAGGGTAAACCAGTCCCCTTGAGGTCTGAGCTATTTTTAGAATTGGGAATTTGTTTACCCAAACATGGATTTACATGCAATGCTAACAATATTTACACTTTTATCTGATATTTTAAAACTTTCTGTATTTTCCTGCACCTTGTTTTTTTAGATGCAGAAAATCTAGTAGCAAATCTCAATCAAACCTTCCTGTGCCTTTAGGTGCTGGACCCTCACACATCAAAAGGTCTAATTAACATGAAATTAACATGGGTTCTTTCTTCAGATAGCTGCAGAATACACATTCCCAAACAAGTAATTTACCCACATCACGATACACAAGACTTCTTCCACAAAGGCTTATTGTATCAGATATATACCTCAGAAATCATGCATTTCCTGTAGTAAGATTAAAACACGAGTTTCTTCCCTGGTCTCAGAAATAAAAATTTCCCTTATATACCAAAATATACACAGTATCAAAAATAAGTGCATTTGCAATTGTATAAATAAGCGCCCTGTGCTATTTCCTTTAAATAAATTTATACCGTAAGGTACTTATAAGTGATCCAGTCACAATATGTATAAACCCATGCTTTCAACATTGTCAGAGTTTTAGTAGCTCACACTGGAGAGGTAGCTAATATTGTGGAGCTTGTTAAACTTTGTAAGGTTAAATTCTCTTTAGAAACAGTATGCTCAACAAAATATTTTCTTCCTAATATTAGTCCCAAAGAAAAGCTAGACACTGCTTAATGTTAAATATTACATATAAAACGCGAATAGCCTGAAAATGCCTTTTGTTACATATGTCATTTACACTTTGTTCATGGCTGAGTTTTTGCACTCCCGGCTTAAATCCAAATTTGGGGTTCAAGCCCTCTCACATTGCATGTAGGTGCTGCTCTGTCATTAGAGGTCTGAGGAATAATTAGATTCCAATATATAGTAGCTCTTTCACAAGTAAGCCTCACACAGCCCAATTTTTTGGCTGGGGCTGTGAAACGACCCAGCATATTCTACAGTGCTACTACTTTGTCATCGTCTCACTCACTGATGTGCCTCAATCTGCTTAAGTTAGGGAATGAAAACTTATATTAAGTTTGTACAGTTCTTAGAGGAATACAATGAGGGAATGCACTGGCTTAGCAAAATTGTTTCTGTAGTTTCAGTTGCAACTGAACTGAGGTCCTTGAGTTTTAAAAATACAGGGTTGTTGGCAAAATAGGCATAAATTACTCTTTAAAAAAATGCACATAAAAGTAGTATATTTCTGGCCCATATGCAGAGTTTTGCACATCTAGAGATGCATCTGATGATCAGATTGTAGAGTTAATGCTTAAATATACCAAGGGGAAAGAAAGATGTTGCTGTGCCCTTGAGTGAAAGCTTATATTTTATAGACCTGCCTATGTAAAATTGTATTCAATTGTTTACACAAGTTCGTCTACCGACAATATCGCCTGCAGTGCTTTCTTCCAATATATTGCATGAATGTAACAGTAATGTAAATGTTTGCCAACTTTTTCCCCCATGTTTTACCTAACGGGAAATATCACCTATAGAGATCTAGAGACCATTAGTATCGCACATCCCATGGCATGAGTGAGTTTGGAGTAGTGTATACAATTTGATTATAACTTTTGCATGTGGGCTTCTTTGAAATACAATACAAGTTGTTTCATTTTTCTCCATTCACCTCATCTGGAATTCATCAGCAATCCAACATAATCCTTTACTTCTTGTTACGCCTATTTAAACTGCTTTTTTTCCACTTTTGTAAGGAATAACAGCGCTGAGGAACTCCTGATTTTAATTTTGTTTGCTTACTGTAATTGCGTTCTTTCTAGTGTATCCATAACACAAGACAATATTTGGTATTTGTTAACCAGCTAAAGTACTTCACTGATTTATTATCAGCTCCGGGAATACATAAGTCCACTAAACACTTGCAGACTTTCTGCCAGTGTATTTAATTGTCCTGTAACAGGCATGTGCATACTTACAGTATTTCCTGAAACTCTTAGCTATACAGCGATCCCTATGAGAGAATGTGCAGTGTAGATTAAATGGTAGTAAATGGACCACACAGAAAATATGCTACATGTAATATTTGCCTCTATAGTCTTTTCTTCTCTTGTCATTGATGTTGTATGACCACAGGGCACTATCACTGGGATCTGTTCTAGTAAATCTATGAGTATCCACTAACCTGACCAACAGAACTTTTTGCCATCTGTCACTCTCTCCTCTGACAGTCATACATAGAAGCACCGTGCTGAAAAACATGGGTGCCAGTAGTTACCGATTTTGAACAAATCAGGGATCAGTCGCTATTTGTTACACATATGCTGGAACGATCGCTATTGTAGCCCAGCCCGGAGAGTTGTCTGATTGGCAGCATATGGAGCTTTGATTAATATCTGGAACAAATGCAAGGAGAATTCCACCATTGCCTTATTTCTGGGAGTCTTGCCTTAGAATAGGCTGAAAGTTAACGGTTAGCACTACTGCCTCACAGCACTGGGGTCATGAGTTTGATTCCTGACCCTGGTCTTATCTGTGTGAAGTTTGTATGTTCCCCCAGTGTTTGTGGGTTTCCTCCTAGACTCCATAAACATACTAGTGGTTTAATTGGCTGCTATCAAAAATTTACCCTAGTCTGTGTGTGTGTGTGTGTATATTATGGAATTTAGACTGTAAGCTCCAGTGGGGCAGGGACTGATGTGAGCGAGTTCCCTGTACAGCGCTGCTTAATTAGTGGCGCTATATATAAATAGCTGCTGCTGAAGATAACAGAAATGCAAATTAAATGTTTTGTGAAAGTGTTGATATGTAGAAGTATTTAATACATTGTATAAGGAAAACAAATGTCCTCCTTTTGGAAACTGCAAATTGAAAAAATGTCCAAGTGCTCTTTATTATCTACAAATTGCTTGTGCGACACAAAAAAACAAACAAATAAAGCAGCAATCTCATCAAAAGCATCAAAAAAGCAGATCATGTTTTTTTTTTTCTTGCAATAGCATAAATCTCCGTCGCAGGTTAAAATAAGAATATTGGTTGTTACCATTTTCCCTTGTGGTTTTTTTTCAGTCTGCTATTAATCATTTATGATTCTGGATTACCATGGCAACCACAGTCACAAGGCACTTGATCTAGTGAGCAGAGAGGGTTTAGGATCACCCATCTGAGCTTTGTGTGACAGTGATTTCCTCTTTCTACCCCCTTATTGCCGTCACATAAGCCTGTATAACAGACTGGCTGTGTCTGGCAGCCAATTTTCTATGCCAAAGAGAGCATTTGAAGAGAAGATTTTGATTTGTAGGAGGATAGCTAAGAGAAATGACTATCAAATGCAATCTTAAAAGGTAATTAACTTGGTATTTAATAGCAAAAATATTCAGTGTGGATTTGCTGTTTTTAATCAGTGGTGCCATTGATCTAGTATCCCATAAGAAGTTAATCCAAGTATAATGTATTGCAAATCTAACAATCAGGGGGCCTAAAAAAAGCCAGAACAAATTCTGGGAACCCATAGGCCCCGCATGCCTTTGACTTAATAACTTAAATCATGTGCATGTAACATTTAGGCTATTAAATTAATGTTGCTCTATAACAGACTACTTTGTATATATAATATAATACTTGCTGTTTGGCTGTGACTGTTGTTGTTAATGTCTCCATAGTGGTAATTGAATAGGAAAAGTGTTGTTATAGGAACTGTACTTTTTTTGTTTATTTCTATTCTACCATCCAGGCCATATTTTGCTATATTAGACCTAAGTCTACAAGTCACTTATAGTGTCTGCTACATAGATGTAACTTTTCTAGCTACATTGAACACATACATATGCACAATTTATCGATCCCTTGTAAAGTTTACTCATATTACGATTTAAAGTAGTATTTTTCTAAAAATATTTGCAGACTAGTAATTTAGTCTTTGACTAAATTCACCAGTTCAGTGGAGAAATGCTCGGTTTGGCACACCGGTCTTTGCACCCACTGCCAGGCAAATACATCAGTCAACGGTGAAGTTTTATCCGAACCATAAAGCTCATAGTGCTCAGGAAATGGTCAAAATATGTTTGTTTTTTTTTGTTTTTTTTGGGAGAACTAATTTAAAAAGCCAAAACTGTATTATAGGTGAATGCCATTTTAGATGGTAAAGGTAATTTTGTTTCTATAAAATGAAGTAACAGTTACATAGTATTAGAAGACCTGCTGTTGTAGCTTATTGAAATAATTTTTTTTTTTTTTTTAACCAAAGTAGTAATGCTTTGGATAAGCAAATCTATTCTGACACTTTTAATATATATATTTTTAAAAAATTTGGTTTAGATCTGTTTCAGGCTTTGGGTTTATTATTACTGGGCATAATAGTACAATTTTATTTGTGATGCGGAAATATATCCAACAGCGCTGTTTGTTATTAAGCCTAGACCTTTGTTGCTAACAGTGGCTACTTTTAAATCTCATTTTGTAAGGCGAGAAGAATTTTATCTAGGCAGAAAAGTTTTGAAGGCGGACAATAGATTCTGTAACATTGTATTAGATCTGCATCAAACATGAAGTATTAATTTATCATAAGTTTTAAGAAGTCTTTTCACCTTACGAACTCTGAGTAGTAAAGAAGGTAGAAAATCTGCCAGATATATAACTATTTTATATATCCAGCAAAACTATCTCAGCTGTATCTAATTCTATGTGCAATCCAGATTTTCCATCTCTTAGCTGTAAAACCTCAATATTATTTTTTCACGCATCCATTCGAAATGCATCTGCAGCTTTGTCCATTTATTTAAACACCCCTTTATGTACGCATACTAGATTTTGAGGTTAATCTTTTGGGGTCAATCTGCAAGTCAATGTTTTCCAAAAATGTTGAGTGTTCCAATTTTAACACTTCTGCCCCAAATCATTGGCTTATTTAAATACATTTTTATATATCTGGAATATTTATTTGAAAAAAATAAAAAAATGTATATAATAAAAAAAAAACTAAACGTTCCCACATGACAGGATATTGGAGGATTGTTTATTTAAAGACATCTGTTGGTTCTGTGTCATATAACCTTTATCCATAAGAAATATATAGTTGTTCCTGCAATGTGTTAATCATATTTGTGTTACTGAGGATTAAACAACAAACACACTCATAAAGTCAGTCTAGAAATGGTGCATTTTTATAGTCTCTGGTGTTTAGATATTAACCTCTGGGATCTACCCCAAACATGAGGGGAAAAAAATGAAGCAGAAGTGAAGTATTGTCAAAGTGTTGCAAAAAGAATTAGTTTGATTTCACCTCCTATTTTCCTCAATATTTGAGACTTTTTAACATCATTTTGTAATTTGAGTCCTAGAGCTAGATTTACTAAACTGCGGGTTTGAAAAAGTGGAAATGTTGCCTATAGCAACCAATCAGATTCTGGTTGTCATTCATTTAGTACATTCTGCAAAATGAGAGCTAGAATCTGATTGGTTGCCATAGGTAACATCTCCACTTTTTCAAACCCGCAGCTTAGTAAACATACTCCCTAGTGAGTACGTTTTGTTTGTGTGTGTGTATGTATGTGTAATATATATATATATATATATATATATATATATATATATATATATAAAATATTTTATATATTGTATTTAATATTATTCAAATATTTTTTTTTTTTATTAATGTGGGGTGATACTTGCTGTTGTTGTCAGTGGAACCCGTTTATTCTTATATCTGCTCTGGCAACAGTATGGCTGCTCACATTTGCATAATAAATGCAGATATGTTTAGAAGACCAAGGCCTAGATTTACTAAGCTGCGGGTTTGAAAAAGTGGGGATGTTGCCTATAGCAACCAATCAGATTCTAGCTATCATTTTGTAGAAGGTACTAAATAAATGAAAGCTAGAATCTGATTGGTTGCTATAGGCAACATCTCCACTTTTTCAAACCCGCAGCTTAGTAAATCTAGCCCCAAGTCTCTGCACATATTTTACTATATCTATATTTTTCATTACTATTTATTTAGAGTAATGGTATATCTTTTTTCAATATGATTTTATGCATGTCATTTAGTGGTAGGTTTCTGTTTTTTACAAGCAAAATATTGAGAAACACATACATACTATGTGGGGAATAAAATTGGCCCCAAGGTGCTGCAGGACATCGCCTTGATGTCTGGCTGCGCACCTTGCCGGTTCTGAAATCTCCGCACATTTTCTCCTCCTATCTCTATATATTGAACTAGTGTCATCTCAATTGGCATAGTGGTTAAACTTTGTTTTTATGCACAGGAAGTGATGAGAAACTTAATTGTGGGAAAAACATTATGCAGATATTTGTCCAAATCGTTTGATTTGGATTTACTAGTGATTTTATGGAGGGATAGTGGGTATCTGGATTTAATCTAAGGTAAGTATTATTCGCTTGGTGATGGCTGCTGCTGCACCACCTATGGTCAACAAAGTCAAACCAATCCTCAAACACTTGTTAGACTTTATTTTGTAGTGACATGAATGTAGAAAGTGAACTCACTACTGCATGTTTTGGGGGGAGATTCGGTTGCTGGCGATGTGCCGCATGGACATCACCGCGATGTCCAGTTGTGCAGATCGCTGGCCACTATGGTACTAATATCGTAGTGCTCAGCGTGTGCATGTTTGCGTGTGTATTGGTGAGTAGTGATGGAACCACTTGTACCAGATGACTCATTGTGAGTATTCCATGATGGAATTCATAACTGTTAGTGGAGGTAATACACACCTGGATATTAGGATCACCTCATACAGGCATTTTGCTTCACTTCAAATTGAAAGTTGTGTATTAAAAAGAATAATATATCCACCACTTATGCCTTTATATGGTCACAGAACTCCTCGGCAACTTCTAATATCCTGCTCCTATTGTTATGTGTATATAATATGTTTGTTCTCAGATGTTCATGCTCTTAAAATTATAGACAACAGCAGAAATATTTCTTTAGATAAGTGAAATTTTCAAAACTATTCCCATAAATATTTTTTTCATTCCGCCTTTGGCCACAATTTTTAGTATGTTTCACTGGCAGAATTGAGTCTTAAGTATTCCAAGACCTACACCTACTACATAGCACGATGAATTACCCATAGTTGTCTGAGCTCTATTCATTCTGGAAATTTACAAATGCAGTGTAGAATGGAAGTTGAAGATTGATGGTACTTCAAATGCTGCAGAACAGGCTGTTTTGCAGATGTATGAACAATATTTCACTGTTATTTAGCTTATCTCTAGCGGATATAAAAAAAAAAATAATTCTATTGTTAATGTTTGTCCCCTATATACAAACATCTTTTATACCACTAGCAGATCCAGTGGAGCTTACAGATGATTAACATACTCTCATTGCAGGGGTCACCAGGCGTATCTGAAATCGGGCCCACACTATGACTTTATCCAATACCGTCAGTTGGTCCATGAGATCACACAGGCCTTCAATGGCATCAGCAAAGAACTCATCCAGATGAAGGATCGCTTTCGGGAGTTTTATGATCGACCAGATCTGTCAGAGCACTTAGAAAAAATCCAGGAGTTGGAAAAAGAGAAATTAGAATTGGTATAATATTTTTGAGTTTAGTTTCTTGATTCCAGTCACTGAAAAGGACTTTCTCTGCTTTATTTTCTCTGTGCAGAACTGTGCTAATCTTGTCCTTTCTTTTATGTTGTAGATAGATTCATACAGGTCTCTTTTTCTTTCTTATCAGACAGCCAGACTGCAGCTAGCTAAGCAGAATGCCCAGGACCACCCCAGTCAGGCATGCCACCAAGAGGAGGTGCAGCTCCTAAAACACAAGTAGGTGACCTTTATCTCACACAATCTGAAAAATGTAGCCCAAGCTATCAGCCATTAAAGGTCCAGAGAACCTTAAATACAAGTTACCTGTGATAAAAGGTGAAACAGGTCTCTATGAAAGGTTCCTTGCAGGCCAATTAAGGACCTACAATGGCTGATGGCAAAGAATAATAGTTTGTACAGTGCTACGCTACATGGTACATACAATGCTAGATTATAGACCCTTTTGCATATACATTAATGGTCTTTAAATGAGAACTCTACCTTCATATTTCTATTAAATTTCTTTAATTCCTACTTGTTAGTATGCTGTTTTTAGGGCCAGCAGTACTCCTCTCAGCCAGAAACTTCATGTAGGTAGTAGCACAGTTAATGGTATGGGGGAAAAAAGAATGGTTTCTGTCTCTAGACAGTGAGCAGTTGTCTGAGCTCAAACTATTACGAGACATATGCAAGAGGTCAGGATCGCCTCATTGAAATTGAAGAGCAATATAGCCAGGTAAAAAGATGGCACATAAGTTAATAACTACATATTAGTCTTTAAAAAAAAATACAGTCTAATTGCACGATTCTCTACTCTGCATCAGTGAATCGCAATTCGCTTCACCAGTTTTCAGAATTCAAGATTTTTTTTTTCATCCTTTCATTTTTTGTTAAATTTATACATTTTTAAGCAATGGAGATACAGAAAACAAACTGGAATCAAAAGAAAAACCATCAGTTACAACTTTTATGCATTTGCAAATATAGTGTAATATAATACTTAATATATTTAATGTACAACTGTAGCATGTACTTTTATTGGTGTTGTGGTGATTCTCTTAAACTGAAGGGTAGTGGGTCAAAATCACTGCTGGTGTCCATTATTGTGGAACCTTCTCCGTCATCACAAATTCATGCCATTGGGACTACTTAATAATGGGTGACGATGTTGAAGTTTAGATATTATCTTGGAAAGAATAGGGGGGCTGGGTCCTTCCATTTTTGAGCAAACACTGCTCTTTTTGCAAAGAAAATTTGATATTTAAGTGTTTTTGTGGTGTAAAAATTGTAAGTGTAAGAATGTACATTATCTATACCTTTTATCCTATTGTAATAATCTTACCCTGCAAAACAACACATATTTTTGTACAGATCTGCCACAAATATAATGCAGCTTTGCACCATTTTCATTCCTCTGTCCAGCTCTTCCCTGCCCCAAAGATGAAGCAAATAGGTCATGTGAAATTGCAAATGTTTGTAATGCTCCTATCTAAGTGGTACAGTCATCATATATCAAGAAGGTTCTGCTGCAGAATTAAACAATCACATTCTAAAATTTGCGTTTGCAGTGTAATACTGTATGAGATACTCTTTCTACAGTTATTGCAGAATATTTGTTCCAAACAGCTGTAATTTTACACATATCAGAGTGCAGTACATATTTTACATGGCGCAGTTATAGTCCTTGTGAAACTTGCGTGTGGGTGGGTGAATTTAGAAGTTAAACATTGTTAGGAAAAAAAATCAGGCAGGTAATGCTGCAGTTTGTAACTATGTATCAAATGCATTGTGTACACAAGTGTACACTAGTCTGGGCTGCTAATAGTCACAATCAAACATGATGTAGTAATAATCTCCTCCTATAAATCTACATAAGACGTTACCATGCATTATGATTGGTCTGATTCTCCAGCGGGCATTATACATTCAGCGCATTTTTAGCTAAATAATTTGCTGATGGTGAAACTCTGAACTTCGGCCAAATTTCAGGGTCAGCTTAAGCCATTCTCTATAACTAAGCTCTATCTTGCCTTTAATGTGAGAAGCTCAAGTATTATTTATCAGTTTCATGTTATAGAATCTTAACTGTGATATATATGTCCATTCTTATTTGTTTATACATCCATATTGTATAGTTCAATAAAATGATATAGGACAGTTGATAATCAGGAAATACTGGTTGCTAGGGTCTATACATTATAATTACTGTATCTTAATGATGACTGCATGCATGCCCACAAATGGACCTAGATACGTATTCTCTAGGCTTTTATGTGCTATAGTGTTTTTTTTTTTACCCTTTTAGTTATGGCTTATAAGAGCATGTGTTTTATATAATACAGAATTTATTGTTGATCTTCCAGAAGTGAGAGTGATGGAAGTAAATTATGAAAGCTATAAAATGTGCTTTAATATGTATCTCATTCTCAAGTGTTTTGGATGTTTTCCTATAAATGTGTGTGCCTGTATGTATATAAAGATATTGCTAAATACAGGCACACTAAAAAACTTAAATATGTTGATTTCACAGTTTCTTTATATAGCATAAACCGGTATTGTAGTACTGTACATAAAACCGCAACCACAGAAACACAAGATATGGTAGATCCTACCCAGTAGAACTTACCATGTAGGAATAAAAACTTTGTAAATGATATTTAATTTTTGATGAATATGAATACTAATAAATATGGTATCTATTAGTCATTGTACCTATTTGCATCACATATCCATTGACTATACCTGCAATAACACTTTCATAAGTGGCCACCTGCATCAAGATAGTTGAATTAACGAGTGATAATGGTTATTTTCATTATTATTGTGACAGATGTATATCACTAAGGCAACACCTTGCAAGCGCCTCAGTTCTAAACAAGCAGCGTGGCCGTTATTCTGGGTGTTTCATAAACACTACCTAAACTTCTATATTATGAGTAATGTAAGCCAGATGTATATTATTTATAGCTCCCATCCGTTCTCTTAGGATAATTAAAACCGTGGAAGCAATCAGTGAAGTACTGCAGGATTTCAAGTACGACTGTGAAGAAATACAATGACGTCTCCTTCTTTGGAAGCCACGGAGTGGAAAACAAGGCCCGGTTTGGACCACTTATTTGGATATGCGCTGTACCAGTGCCAATTCTGTTTCATCTGCTGCCCTCTAGGGTGACATTCTGGCTCTTTAACAATAGTTGTTGCTTAACAGACATGGCAAGAATATCTCTTATTGCACAGCATCATCTCTCCTTGTGAGTTTGGGACATATTTTGTGTTGCTTTCCAATATTTTATTGGTTATGTAAAATATGCCTTATGATCTCTTTCCAGTCAGGCAATGTTTTCTTGTTCTTTTTATTTTTTTGGTCTATTGCTTCACAGCATTTAAGGTTGATGCCACAATTGTATGTTGTATAAATTAAATGGTTTATGCTGTACTTTTTTTTTTGTAATTGTATTCTGTGAATATAATGGATGAAGTGCAGTGCTTTCTTGGTTATAAATGGGACTATGATCAGAGTAGTTGGAAGACTAGGAAAAAAATACTTAGGAAAGTGGTCCCCAACATTTATAGTATTGTGACTGCTGACCCAGATATCACTGGTTGGGAATCGCTGCTTTAGGCTAATGCTACCTTTAATGTGAATGCAACATATGTTCTATTCTATCTTATAACTGCTTCAGGATCCTGATTGGTAGTAAGAAATGTGCTAGCAGGCACAGGGTGTTTGTAACATATCAAATGAGAAGTCATACTTCCACCCATCCTTGTTCATCATCCGTTCATGAAAAGCATTGAGTGCATGCTAATATATTTCTAGGAAACATTCATCCTAGTGAGTTTCCATTCCCTCATCCATCATTTTTGAGCTTCCCCATAAGAAAGCAGAGCAGAATGAGTTTTTGTGCTCATACACTGAACGAGCCATGTACTTTTTTTTTATTTACATTGCAAAATTATAGAGATTAATGTACATTCAATGTTTAAACAATGTGTAAGTTAAAGAAAAGTTTGTAATTTATTTCTTTAAAAAACTGATTATGATTCTCCTCTCTTCTTAACCTTTTGGTTAGTCTGGTTTCTGCAGCTTGCACATGTTATTGTTGCTATCATGGTTATCTCTTTGCCTGGTCTACAAAGGATCAATAAAGCTTTTGGGACTTGTATTCTGACACATGAATTTGTTTAAATCAAGACCGAACAGGTTAACAATAAAAGTAACTTACAAAAGTTCTATTTATGCAAATGCACCTAATTGTCTCTGGTACCTCCTAGTTTTTGGAAATGTGTCAAGAAAATGAATCTGTGTCTACCTTTTGTGGGTCCGACTGGAAAAGCGCATGGTGGAAATAGAGAAAACCTGACTTCAAAGTTCATCCTAGTACTTTAGAATCACCCCTTCATTGTTAAAGTTTTCCATTTTTTCCCTAAAATCCAGCTCACAATTTAGCCTTTTTATGTTTGAAATTAATCATGGCAGTGAGGGGACTTTCCCAATAAAAGCCGATTGAAGGGTGCAAAAAGCTCATGATTACCAGGACCTGCTCAGTACACATACAATTCAAGACCTTTTGCAAATGCAAAGTAAAATGTGAAATGCAATATAATTGATCTAAACCTCTTGTCCAAAATTGATTTTTCTGTCACATTTTCTTGTTAATCAATTTGCCATCTCTTGATCTCTTTTAATCTGGGCACCTATAGGCATTTACTGACCGCTCATGACAGCACTGCTTTAAAGTTATCAGAATCCATGTAACAAGAGGGACACATTAGTATGACAAAGCAGGGGCATGGCTTTGGTGGATGAGGAGTTCCTTGTGGTGGGACCTGGCCTTAACAAGTAGCCACCTGAGTTTTGTTTTAGTATTGGTAAAATACCACCGGGAAGGCCAAGAAATAGAAATTATGCGGTGGTGTCATTCGCATACTAAGCATGCTGCGGGCAACCAAAACACAGCCTCCATTCCTGTGCAGAAATGGCCACATGCTATCTATTTCTATATAAAGGCAGTATGCAGCCACTCTGTTTTCATAGGGGACGCAGTCTCTTATAGTGCATATGGGAGCCCCCTGACCTCACCTCAAGCTCCCAGGCCATCTTGATAACTCTAGGTTAGACAAGCTGTATCAAAATTACATTGCTATAAAAACACATAATCAAATAATTTTTTTGAATGTAGTTCTTGTGACATGTCTTTTTTTTTTTTTAGTATAGTAGGACACCTTTAAAATGTCAGATACTTGGTGTATCAATGCAAGCTTCCCATGTGGATGCTTCTCATGCACTGATCCAGAGAAGCTACAGAGGCAAAGTGGACAGACCAAAATACAAGCTGCAAGGTAAATGACTCCACTTTTATCAGTGCCTCTGGCTCTTCAGTGTTCTGGAACTACAATGCACACCAGAGGACAAGCTGAAATTTGTAGTTCCAGAATAGCTGGAGCACCATACGTTACACAGGGATATAGCCAGCCACATAATTCACTTACAGTTGAAATTCCATCATATTCATGGTGCCTAAAATCAACTTAAGAGAGAAGCCACTGCTCATGCACTATGTTCTAGTGCTGTGTGCTTGACCCCCAGGCTAAAATATGACAGACCCTAGGGGGAGGGTCCCAGACCATGCATTCTAGTTACCAAAATGATGCCTGACCTACACACTTCTATGTACGACGTGTATATTCTACAAAATGACAGATAGAATCTGATTGGTTGCTATAGGCAACATCTCCACATTTTCAAACCCGCAGCTTGATAAATTTACCCCCTGGCTGGGGGGTAAAATTTGTGATGGTACCCACAAAGATGTTTCAGTGCTGATAAACCCCCCCCCCCCCCCCCCAAAAACGACCACAATAAAAAAAAACTTTGCATGACCGCAATAAAAAACAGAATCTGCAATATCACTATGTTCTATTCATTGCCACTAACCTGCATTCTTATCTGTGTGACATCTACCTTTCTCATGGAAGTTCCATCAACCATACAGGCTGGAATCTGTGATTGAGGGCGGTGATTTAAAAGGGGTGCAAGTTATACACAATCATACATAGGGTTACCATCAGTTATGTAAAGCCCAGATTTGTCTTTCTTTCTAACCCTAATTGTATATGCACATCCGATGTTAGACGTTTGGCTACAAATTAGAGCAGTACAATGGTAAATGTAATAGATTATTAGCAAAGTGTTTTTACTGTGTCAAAGGTTACCTAAAAAAATCATTTTATACATCAAAATACATGAACTGTAACAGTTTCATAATGCTGAAGATAGCAATATTTACGAAAAAACATTGGCCTTATGTTCTAAACTTTTCACTGCCGGTTTGTTTTTTCCATTCTGGTGTTTATTTGCGCTGGTGTTTTTCTTTTTCATTAAGGAGGGCAAGGCAAAAAAGGTATACATTTGCTCCTGGACAAACCATTTTACAATGCAAGGGGTGCAAATTAGTTTATTATTTTGCATGTAAAGGAAATGCTGGCTGTTTCTTCATGTAGCACACAAATACTTGATAGCTTTATCTTTACACTGAAATTTAAAGTTGATCAGGGCATGCTGTACCCCAACTATAAATCTGTCCCCACATTTTAAATTTAACTCCCCCTCCAATGCAACATGGTTTTGCCCAGGTGCAAAGTTACTCCTTTTTTTTTTTCTTTGCTTTGCTTTCCTTAATGACTCAGGTCCCATATGTAAAAACTATAACCGTGATCAGTTGGAGGATCTGTATACTCTAGTCATGTATTTCCAGGAATGCAGACAATATTTAATAAAGAAGCATATTGGAAAAAGTAAATTACTTTCCTACATAATTATTCACTGACCTAATAATGCCATGAGAATGCACGAAAACCTGTAACAACTTACTCAACTGGTCATCCCCATAAAAAAATTACCCATTCGCTCACTAACTACCACTGTTAATAACTACTGAGCTACCGAAGCAAAATGATGAAAGCTGGGATTCCTTGGGACTTCTCTTCATTACTATCCAATCACAAGTTACCAGTATGGGAAACACTTGTGATTGGCTGGTATTGAAATGAAGTCCTGGGGAATGCCGGCTTTCACCAATTTGCTGCAATGTTTTATACTGGGATCTGTAAAATGTAATTTTATATTTGCACCACAGGGGTCCTAATCTTGTTAATTTTCTTTTCATTGCAGGATTGGTAGTGTCTGCAAAGGGCTTAATGTTTTTTGCGGGTCTGATTTTCACTATAGCAGGGAGACCACATGCCCAGGAGCCAGGGGTGGTTGATAATTTGGGATGAGGACATGCTTGCCATTTCTTTATGCTTTTATTGTTTTGATCGCACAGTGCAGCAACATCTGTGTTCTGAGCAATGGTAATTGTCATTGACATGCTCTCCACTAATGTTTAATTTTTTTTTGTACTGTACGTGACTGGGCGTTACTTCCATTTAGATCACAGAGACTGCAATTCATTAATTTAAGCTGTGGTATGAAGATTAAAATTTGATAAACCTTTGAGCGTAGAATAAGCGTTTCCATACTGCACAGGCATTGCTCCTTATGTAAGCATGTGCATTGTTGACTGGCATATCCTTACACCTGGAGAGGCAGTACATGGGTAGGCAAACATAATATCTGTGTACAGTAAGGGCGAGGATGCATTTGCAGATACGCCTTTTACATAATCTTGCCACTTCTGATTGGCTGCTTGCAAATTGACCCTCGAGCTGCAAGTACTTAATTCATAGTACTATCACATTACTTAACATTTTTGTTTGAAGTAATGCAAGAAAAAAGATCCAGGGTGGGAGAAAGTCTGATTAGACGGGCAAATGTGGGGAGCAGTGCGTGCGAAGTCCTGAAGGTGGGAGTGTGGAGGAGCAGAGTGGAGAGAACAGGTTGAGGAAGGAAGGAAAGAGGGAATCTCGTAGTTTGTAACAGGAGGGCAAGTGGACAGAGTGGCAGGGGGCTTTAAAATGGGATGGGGTGAGTGAAGGGAGAACTGTAAGAAGAAGATATCATGATAAATGGAATAAATTTTCACTTTGAAGTAAAAGCTATGTTGTGGGCGGTGAGGGTGGGTGAAGGGGGGGTAGAGAGGCGAGGTGATGGTGGAAATAAGGCAATGGCGGTTTATGGACTAAGGGGAGAAAAGGGCAGCGTATTAAGATGACAGGATGAATTTGAAATGGGTATAGTCTGTGTCGGAGCCGGACTTTCTCCAGAGGAGCTCAACAGAAAAGGAGCGTCTCGGAAGGCAGCATGTTTAAAATGACAACCCAATAAGTGTGACAAATATGACCTGTAATTTTTTATTTTTTTGGTATGCTTTATTGCTGCTCTTTATGTGCTTAACAAAAAGAGCAGCACTCATATTTCCCATATGTTATTTATGCAACTTTAATCCACTCAGAAATGGGGACCTTATAATATGTACTGGATTACTGATGGTCACTTTGAGGAAAGAGCCACATAATACCACTCTTCCTCCATATTTGCAGCCTCTGGTCATTTTGAGACCAAAAAGAAGTGCCTGGGCAGAGGTGGGCTCCGCACAAATGGTTCATGGCTGATTGGCATGCATCGTGTGTTCCACTCACTCCCCTCCTTTGTCCGCCAATATTATATATTAAGCACAGCTGCATTATATATAATAACTAAATATTAGTATGTAACCAAATGTTAGAACATAGAGCAATATGTAATGTATGTGCACACAATACCTAACGAGATTTAAAAATATGTTTATGAAATAATTTACTTAGTGAGGGAATATAGGCCAAATTGGAAGAGATGCTGTAACTCTTTCTTCCTCCATGGCAGGACATATTCGTTCTCCTATTGTGAGTCTGTTTACTTGTGCTGTTATTTCCCTATAAATCATTGTTTCGAGCCAACAGTGGAAATCCTTGTCTGGAAAGTCTGATCATTCACAATTACTCAAGTGGAAAGAGCAGGCCACAAACGCCTGGAGTGCGTGTAGTTATTTATAAGATCTGCCATTGGAAAAACCTCAGCTTCTCATTGTTTTTTTTTTTCTTCTATTATTAAAATGTCAGAATCTGGTGTAAGTGAAAACACAAACCATATATCTTCAGGGTGTTAACCTCTTCCACTCTGGACAGGCTTATATAAAACACACACAAGTGTAATTACGCACTAGGCTGGTTTAGTTTGGGATATCCAACACCTTTTTTTTTGAGAGAATAAACTTGAAGGCAGTGATAACCAATAAGGGTGAAAGCACGTCAGAGGATTACTGTTTTTTCTCGCACATTTTCTTATTGAAAGATGAATTGCATGGCATAGTTTAGATACAATTTTAATGTTGGCAAAATTAGGGCCCATATTACAATTATGGCTAACAAACACTATTTCTAAAGTTTATTTTAATTTGTTTACTAACTCTAGGTGCTTTGTGGATGTGATATATTGATGGATGTGATGTACTGCTTATCTAGTCACTTCAGAAATTGCTTGCACAATGCCTAAAATGTAACACTTTCTGATTTAATAGCACATCACAAATTTCAGAATCCGGTGTAGCTGCATTGCTAGATATCTGCAAGTAGTACATTAGCACAGGGCATCTTCTACTTGAGAGAGGGCAGGGGGCAAAGTTGAGTTCAGTCCTCCACATATATTTTATATATAAATAGAAATGGACAAAGGCAGTTTGGTGTCTGTCTGTGTATGACACCCTGCTCTTACCGTGAAATTGCAAAAGAGCAGCCTTTCAAGACTGTACGTGATATAGAAATGCCCCAAGTCCCTTTCCTGTTTGGCGGTAGATTGCACCCTACACTTATATAGAAAGTTTTAAAAAGATGTTATCGTCATCATCTTCAGCTTCATCCTCACCCTCATCAGTGTGTACGTCATCATCACAGACTATCAATTCATCGCCGCTTGAATCCGCCATTAGAGAATTGTCAGTGCTTGGATGTCTTTGATGGTGAAGGCCTTCTTCGTGGAAGATGTAGTTCATTTTTATGAACATCATTTTCTCCACATTTTTGGGAAGTAACCGCCTACGGCGATCACTGACTAGGTTCCCGGCTGTGCTGAACACTCGTTCTGAGTACACACTGGAGGATGGGCAGCTTAGGTATTGCAAAGCAAGTTTGTACATGGGTTTCCAAATGGCCTGCTTTTCTTCCCAGTAAGGAAAGGGACTGTCTGACATTTCCATATCAATTACCTCTTGAAAATAATCCTCCACCATCCTTTCCATATTAATACTTGGATTCGATGGAGTTATGGGCAAGGTCACAAATTTTTTTGAAAAATCTTTCAAACCAGCCCAGATGTTAAACTGTTCTGGTCTGCCCCCTGCGTCTTCCCTGCTTAGCGTTTCAAAATGTATTTTTTTACGAGCAGCAGCTGCTTGAGAAACTGAAGGAGGACACGTCGTCAAGCCAAGGCCCAGTTCAGCGGACAACTTGCTGAGCAATAGCTCCATGCTAAAGTTCACATCTCGCTCATTTTGAAGCAAAGACTCAATGTAGGTCTTAAACCTTGGATCAAGCACAGTGGCCAAAACGCAGTGATCCGAGTTCAAGATTTTAATAACTCGAGGATCATTGTGAAGTGATTTAAGTACTTGATCTACAAGGCCAACATACTTTGCGGAATTGCTTTCTTTCATCTCCTCCTTCATTTTCTCAAGCTGCTTTTCCAATAGTCTAATTAAAGGAATGACTTGGCTCAAGCTATCAGAGTCTGCACTCACTTCACACGTCACAACTTCAAATGGTTTCAGCACCTTGCACAGCACTGAAAGGATTCCCCACTGTGCAAGAGTGAAATACATCCCCCCCTCCTTTCCCAATGTCATGGCTTGTGCAATACGCTTGGATGGCTTTGCGCTGTTCCTCCATCCTCTGAAGCATGTACAGGGTGGAATTCCACCTAGTTAACACCTCTTGCTTAAGTTGGTGGCAGGGCAAGTTAAACTGTTCTTGGAACTGCTGTAAACTCCTACATGCTGTGGCAGAATGCCTGAAATGGCCTGAAATTGTATGGGCCACCGAAATCATCTCCTGCACCTCACGATTATTTCTTAGGAAGCTCTGCACCACCAAGTTGATGGTGCGAGCAAAACAGGGAATGTGATGGAATTCACCCAGCTGTAATGCACTATATTGTTGGCGTTATCAGAAATGACATAGCCTGGGGAGAGTTCAAGTGGTATAAGCCATGTATCAATCACATCTCTTAGTTTGCGTAACAAATTGTCAGCTGTATGCCTGTTAGTGAAGCCAGCGATACAAAGAGTGGCCTGCCTGTGACAAATGTTACGTAGTGGTGTACATGCTGCTGCTGTTCCTGCTGGTGAAGTCAAATGACCAACCCAGTGGCCTGTCACAGTCATATAGTCTTTGGTTTGCCCACTTCCACTTGTCCACATATCTGTGGTTAATTGGACAGTGGGCATTTTTCAGCGCAATCTCTACACACTTTTTCGTATGTAGTTGTGGAATAGCTTTACGGGAAAAATGGTGTTGCGATGGAATTTTGTAACGCGGACACAAAACCTCAATTAACTGTGAAAAACCAGCTGCTTTTATTGTGGATATTGGACGCAGATCTAACACTAACATGGTATCCATGGCGTCTGTGAGTCGCTTGGTGACTGGGTGAGTGCTGTCATATTTGCTTCCCCTAGCAAATGATTGTTTCACAGTTAATTGTTGTAATGTAGGACTACTCTTTATCTTGGCTGCCTTCTGGGATGACGATTCACCCCCAGCAGCAGCAACAGCAGCAGTGGGACTAACACTTTCTTCAGAGGAATTCAATATAGGGCAGGAGTCATCCAGCCTTACTAAGTGGGATGCAGGGCTAACTCCGAGCGCTACTGAGGATATTGATGAGAATGGTTTTGTGGGTGTGTTTTGTAGCCGTCGGGATGTCGGTGACCGAAGGGTCCTATCTGATGATGGAGTGCTTGTAATTTTTTTGGAAGAGCTTTCAGCTTTTCCCAACACTTTGCCATGAACTTTCGTCAAATGGCGTAACATAGACGAGGTTCCAAGATGGTTAAGGTCCCTCCCTCGACTGACTGTGGCTTGACATACACTACAAAAGGCTATACAACTGTTGTCTGGATTTGGGTAGAAATAATTCCACACATAAGTGGATTTTTTTGTTTTATGCCCAGACATGACAATGGCCTTTTTCTTGTCACGTGCCAGAACTGCTGCCACTGGTGCAGAACTTACACAAACAACCTCATCCTCATCAACATCCTCGTTAGCGCCCTCATCGCCTACACAAATCTCCCCCTCATCCTCTTCTAATTCCAAAGTGGCATCCTCAATTAGTGTATCACCGGCTACACACGGACTGTTCAGGCACACATCAGCAGAACTGCTGAAAAGGCCCTTCTTTATGGGTACACTATCAGAAAGCTCATGATTACACATACCACTGTTGGATGGACTCTCCACAGGGATTGGTGTCATTTCTGATTTTGAGCATATATTTTTCTCTACTGCCTTACTGTTTTCTTGCAGCTCTGCTTTCACGCGTAACAGTAGTTGTGCACCTCTTTTGGACTGCAAATTACTTGGTCTTGCTTGGTCACGAGTGACCGTACAAGAGGAATGCTCAGTAACATTTTTTGATCTGCCACTAATAGAGAAAGGCGAAGGCCTCATTCTTTCTTTGCCACTGCGTGTGTAAAATGGCATGTTGGCAATATTTTTTTATCGGCACTTAACTTTTCCTCAGTTACACTTCTTTTTCACTTCAACACTACCATCAGGACTGGTGCCAGCACCTGCTTGCTTATCCTGCTCATATGTGGACTGCTTTGAATCCATTTAAATAAGCCCAAAGCACTTGTAGTGCAAAATATTAAATAGATAGTACTGCTAGATAAGACTTTCAACACTAGAAAAATTGTGGTTTCACACTGGGGAATATGGGACACCCCAAAACACTTGTAGTGTAAAATGTGTAGTGTAAAATATTAAATAGATAGTGCTGCTAATAGGACTTTCTGCAGCCAGAAAATAGTTTCTGTAGGAGGGAATATGACACCCCAAACAGTTGGTAATGTTTGCAAAAATGCTTCTATCCTCCTCTCTTACTGCTATAACAATTGCTAGAAGAATTGCAAGAATACTTGCTCTGTCCCTGCTCTAATGTTCCCTGCTCTAATGTTGCCTGCGACCTAACCCTGCTCTCTCCCTCTGTCAAATGGCGATGGATTGCTGTGGAGGCGGGTATTTATGGATTTCAAATATCGCGAGCTCCGAAATCTGACAACGTTTTGCCTCGATTTCGAATCTGAATTGGCGCAAGAGTGCCTAGCCTGCTCGGCTCAGTACTCGGATATGTGAAGTTCGGGCGGGTTCGGATCTATTAATAAGCCCGCTATGACTAGATACGGGTTACCACAAGACAAGCTAATTCACCTGTTATCACAGCTGCCAATTCTCGTTCTTTTGTTCGTTTCTAGGAGTAGAAACCAAATGGATATTATCTGCAGTCTTATAAGCAACTGCTAATTGGAAGTTCAGCTCTTTATCATGGATTACAGATGCTTCAATATATATATATATATATATATATATATATATATATATATATATATATATATATATATATATATATATATAATTTTCCAGGTGAGATGGCACTCAAGGATTTAAGACAAATTGCAGTTAAAAAAAAAAGACAGATAAACAGCATAATGGTTTCACAATATACTCATCTTGTGTTTGTGTTCATGGAACAGAGCTCATGATAGTGTATGTCATATAATACCCAACGGCCGTTTCGGTGCTCCTATGGCACCTTTATCAAGGGCTGATATATAGTGGCAATTGGGATACTTTGCCACCTTCTACTAGAGGAAAGAGTGGTGGTTTCCTTGAGAAACCACAGCCTATAGGTGCAGAGCGTGTTAAATCTGCAGGAACACACACACATACAGCACAGACCAGGTGGAGAACCTGGGTCTAAGGAATCAGCTAGAGTAGTGCTGGGGTGGAGGCATGAATAGCGATCTTGTGTTGTGGGTGGGAGACTTGTGCCGAAGAGTGGCCAGTAACTAGTTAAGGACCTAACTGTGATAGCCAGTGTTTAGGGCTATGTGATACTACCGCAGCAACAGTTAGTCGAGCTTCACTTCACTAGGTTAACTACATAAAAAAGTAATTTTTACCTAACAACTTGCAGAATCATCATCATCAACATTTATTTATATAGTGCCAACAGATTTTGTAGCACTTTACAACTGGGAACAGACAGTAATAAAACAATACTGGGTAATGCAGACAGACAGAGAGGTAAGAGGGCCTTGCTCGCAAACTTACAATCTATGGGACAATGGTTTGATACACAAAAGTAAGTGCTATATCATATTGAATATTTGTCCAGCTAGAATGCAAAGGTTACAAAGTATTTAATAGGCTGTATGCTTAGTCACACAACTATGTTGGTCAGATGGTTGTTGTCTTTTGTTAGCTGTATAGAGAGTGGTAATAGGGTAACCTAGGGAGATTAATAGGGTGGTAGAGGTATATTATAAGGTTGTCTGAATAGGTGGGTTTTCAGAGAACGCTTGAAGGTTTGAAGACTAGAGAAAAGTCTTGTGGTGCGAGGGAGTGAATTCCATAAAGTCCTGAAACCAAGAATGGGAGGAAGTAATGACAGTGGAAGAGAGACGCAGATCTTGTGCAGAACGCAGGTGTCTAGTTGGGAGATATTTTGAGACAAGTGAGATGTTTGTCGGTGCAATTTTGTTGATGGCCTTGTATTTTAGTAGAAGAATTTTATATTGGATTCTTTGAGAAACAGTCAACCAATGTAGAGACTGACAGAGTGACTCAGCAGTCAAAAAACGATTTGCAAGGAAAATCAATATAGCCGCTACGTGCAAAATAGATTGTAGGGGCTCGAGTCTGATTTTGGGAAGACCAGTAAGGAGGGAATTACAAGATGATGAGTGCATGAATTAAAGTGTTTGCAGTGTCATGTGTGAGATATGTACATATTCTGAAAATGTTTTTTAGATGTATGAAGCATGATGTAAATATAGAATTGATGTGGGAAACAAAGGATAGTTGCGAGTCAAGGATTACACCTAGGCAGCTAGCTTGCGGGGTGGGATTTATGGTCATGTTGCCAACAGAAATAGAAATGTCAGACAGGAAGCCTCTATTGTTGGGTGGGAATATTATGAATTCTGTTTTTGAAAAACTGAGTTGGCTAGAGGACATCCAAAATGAAATGGCAGAAAGACAGTCAGTAATGCGAGACAACACAGATGGTGAGAGATCAGGAGAGGATAGATAAATTTGTGTATCATCCACATAGAGATGATACTGAAAACCAAAGGAGTTTATTAGTTTTCCAAGGGAAGTGGTGTAGATAGAGAATAGCAGAGGACCTAGGACTGAGCCTTGTGGTACTCCAACTGATAAAGGAAACGGAGTGGAGGTTTTTCCAGAGAAATTAACTCTGAAAGAGCGATTAGATAGGTAGGATGAGAACCAGGATAGGACATTTTCTTGAAGACCTAAGGATTGTAGCATCTGTATGAGGAGAGTGGTCAACAGTGTCGAATGCAGCAGAGATCCAGGCGAATTAGAAGAGAGTAATCACCTTTAGTTTTAGCTGTGATCAGATCATTGACAACCTTGGTCAGTGCAGTCTCTGCGGAGTGTTAAGAGCGAAAGCCTGATTGAAGATTAGCCAATAGGTTGTATGCAGAAAAGAAACGTGTGAAGCGAGTGTAGGCAATTCTCTCAAGAATTTTGGAGGGGCATGGGAGCTGAGAGATGGGTGATAATTTGAGAGATAGATTGGGTCAGAATTTTAGTTTTTTTTAGAATAGGAGTAATCACTGCATGCTTAAATAGTGATGGAAAGATACCAATAGAGAGAGAGATTACAGATTTTAGTTAGAAGTGGAATGAGCATGTGAGACAAGGGCCTACCAGTTTCTGAGGGTATGGGATCAAGAAAACAAGAGGTAGAGTAGGAAGATAAGAAGAGAATAGAAACTTCCTCTTCATTTGTGGGATCAAATGAAGAGGGTGTCAGAGGATGCTGGAAAGGAATTGAGCTGATTGCTAGTCGAGGGAGATGATACCATTTCAAGTCTGATCTTATCAATCTTGTCCTTGAAATAGGGCATTGATTTTAGTCGGAGGCTTTGGGGGGGTCTTGGAGGATTAAGAAGAGATTTAAATGTGTTAAAAAGGCGTTTGGGGTTAGAAGTCAGAGCATAGATGAGAGATTGGAAGTATGCTTGTTTAGCAGTGTCCAGAGCATTTCGATAGGAGTGGTAGATAGCAGTATATGCGCTGAAATCATTAGAGGTACAAGATTTACACCAGTGACGTTCAGCTTTACGAGAACGTTTTTGTGGATTTCTTGTGACTTTAGTGGGCCACGGTTGACAACAAAGTCTACGGAGAGTATGAAGTGTCACTGGAGGCACTTGATCAAAGGCAGTTGCTAGGGTATGGTGAAAATGAGTAGCTGCCATATAAGGGGAGGAGAATGTAGAAATTGGGGAGAGAAGGTGGTGGAGAGAGGTGGAAAACTGTTGAAAATCAATAGAGTTAATATCCCTGCAGGTATGAGGAGGTTTGGAAGAGGTTGACAGCAGGGAGTTTAAAGAACTGGGAGTGAGCGAGTAGCTAATAAGGTGGTGATCTGAAAGGGGTTATGGAAATTAGAAACTGAGCATAGTCTAGAGAAAACAAGATCAAGACAGTGGACATCCTGATGAGTAGCAGATTCAACCCACTGGGGGAGGTCAGAGAGAGCAGTTTTGAAGCAGTATTGGAAAGTGGATTAGCAATAGGAATGTTGAAATCGCCCATGATGATTGTGTGGATGTCAGAAGAAAAGAAATGAGGAGAGAAATGTTCAAGAAATTGTTGGTGGGGTCCAGGGGTGTGATAGATCACAACGAATCGCATAGAGAATGGGTTAAAAATCCTAACAGTACTTCAAAGATGTGAACGTGAGTGATGGGACATTTGGTAGAACTGTGAATGTGCACTGTAGGGATAGAAGTAGTCCAACCCCACCTCCTTGTTTGCCTCCAGATCTGGGGGTGTGGGTGAAATGGAGGCCACCATGTGAAAGGGCTGTAGGTAAGGCAGTATCGGATTGCGTGAGCCATGTTTCTGTTATTGCCAGAAGGTTGAGGTTGTTTGAGAGGAAGAGATCATGTATAGAGGTAAGTTTGTTACAAACAGCGCGTGCATTCCAAAGGGCACATTTAAAGGACTTTGAAAGAGATGGGAGACAGGTGATGTGTTTGAGGTTTGCTGGATTTCGGTAGCGTTCAGATATATGTGTGTGGGAGAAGTGAGGGGGACCTGGACTGGGTGATATGTCACCAGCTAATAGCAGGGAGATAGAAAGATAGGAAAGATGATTGTAAGATGTGTGTCCTTTTAGTTTCTCGCAACAGTCTGAGGCTGTTATAACTATTGAGTTTAAATAGGACAACAGTTCATGACTGTTCACTAGAGGTGAGTGAAGTAATGGAGGGGCAATGTGGACAGAGGTGTTGCAGAAAGGGTGAAGGAGAATAAAGTTCTAAAGATAATGCCATGAAAGGAAAGCAAGAAAAATAATTTGGCAAATATTGGTATTTAGAAGGCAAATAGCAACAAATGCAGGAATTAAAAAAATTACCTAGTTGTGATGTCTTGTGCAATCAGAAGTAGCAGAGTAAAGATACAGCAGATGTAGAGTATTTCAAGAGGTCTTAAATTGTTGTTGAATGTTTGTTCAACTGTCGTGTTTAACTGTATTTTCTAAACACCTTGTGTAGAAAACATACGTCTGCTCCCACCAATGTCTTCCCCAGACTAAATAGTTGGAGCAGAGGGGCGGAATGGGGATGTTGATTAAAAATGAGGGAAGTTATCATTTAAGTAAACTCTATCTGTTTGAATTCACTGCTGGAAATGCAATTGGAGCATATCCTCTTATAGCGGTCTCGTGGAAGTATATGTAAAGATTGGGGCAGGGACTGATGTGAGTGAGTTTTTTGTACAGTGCTGCGGAATTAGTGGTGCTATATAAATAGCTGCTGCTGATGATGATGAAGATTGGTGTTAAGCCCTCCAGAGCAATACAAAGCTGTATCTGAGGTGGAAGTTTTCACAACAGAGAGAGGGCCGCCAAGTGGAATTTAGGGCCCTGGTACAGCAAATTTTTGCCCCCTGTGCAGGTGAGCAGCAAGGGTGCTGTATGCTGCTGCTAAATGGCGGCACCACCAAAGGGGCGTGCCCACATAATGTTGGGGGTGTGGTCAACATGTGTGTGGCTGCACTTCTTTAGACATGACATATTGGAGATTCAATTGCCGGTGATGTGACATGCAGACATCGTGCAGCGCACATTGGCTGCAATTATGGTAGAAATCTCTGCTCATTTTCCTATGAGGAAAAATGGGAGGAGATTTCTGTCAAATCTCCTCCGTAAAGTGTCTTGCGGACATTCTGGAGACACTTGACAGCTAATTGAATTCCTCCATTATGTATTAAAATGGTGTTATTCTCACCTACCTGTTATTGCAGCTGTCACAACATAGCACTGGACTCTTGCATGGATCCAGGAATGTTGGGAGATGTTGGAAAATGTCAGAGCAGCCTGAGGACCCTGCTGCCCTGTCCTCCAGGCCTGAAGAACCTGCTTCTCTGGCCTTAAGGCCTGAGGACCCTACTGCCCTGGCATCTGGGCCTGAGGACTCTGCTGCCTCGTATTTTGGACCTGAGACCATGCTGTTCTGACCTATTGACTTGAAAATCCTGTTTTGCTGGCCTATTGGTTTGAGGAACCTGCTGCCCTGTCCTCGGGGCCTGAGGAACCTGCTGCCCTGTCCTCCGGGCCTGAGGAACCTGCTGCCCTGTCCTCCGGGCCTGAGGAACCTGCTGCCCTGTCCTCCGGGCCTGAGGAACCTGCTGCCCTGTCCTCCGGGCCTGAGGAACCTGCTGCCCTGTCCTCCGGGCCTGAGGAACCTGCTGCCCTGTCCTCCAGGCCTGAGGAACCTGCTGCCCTGGCCTCCGAGCCTGAGGAACCTGCTGCCCTGGCCTCAGAGCCTGAGGAACCTGCTGCCCTGGCCTCCGGGCCTGAGGAACTTGCTGCTATGGCCTAAATACTGAGAACCCTGGTGTCTTGGCCTCTGGGTCTGAATACCCTGTTTCGCTGGCCTATTGGCTTCAGGACCCTGCTGCCCTAATCTCTGGGCCTGAGGACCCTGTTGCCTCGAATTCTGGACCTGGGACCATGCTCTTTGACCTATTGACTTTAAGGAAGCAACAAGAAGGAATGCAGAAGTTGTGTACTGTTTTAACATGGAGAAGATAATTCAATATTAAAATATTAAATCTTTATTAGTAAATATTAAAAACAATTCTAGAGAAATATTAAAAAAGGAAAGTGTAATGTTGAGAAAATAAAAACAAAAAGTGGGTGCAGCCCGAAAAAAGTCCTGTAACCGGGAATGGGAGGATGTAATGAGGGTGAATGAGAGACGCAGATCTTGTGCAGAATGGAGTTGCCGAGTTGGGAGATATTTTGAGACAAGAGAGGAGATGTATATTGATGCAGCTTTGCTGATGGCCTTGTAGGTTAGTAAAAGTATTTTATATTGGATTCGGTAGAAAACAGGCAGCCAGTGTAGAGACATACAGAGTGATTCAGCAGAGGAATAACGATTTGCAAGGAAAATCAGTCTTGCTGCAGCGTGAAAAATAGATTGTAGGGGTTTGAGTCTGTTTCGGGGAAGACCAGTAAGGAGGGAATTGCAATTGTCACTGCGGGAGATAAGTGCATGAATTAAGGTTTTTGCAGGGTCTTGCGTGAGATATGTGCGAATTCTGGAAATGTTCTTTAGATGTATATAACATGATTTAGATATAGAGTCAATGTGGGGAACAAAGAATAGGTGTGAGTCAAGGATTACACCTAGGCAGCGAGCTTGTGGGGTGGGATTTATGGTCATGTTATCAACAGATAGAAATGTCAGGTATGCTCTTGTTGGTGGGTGGGAATATTATTAACTCTGTTTTAGAAAGATTAAGTTTGAGTTGGCGAGAAGACATCCAAGATGATATGGCAGAAAGATAGTCAGTTACACGGGACAACACAGATGTCGAGATATCAGGTGAGGATAGATAAATTTGGGTATCATCTGCATAGAGATGATACTGAAATCCAAAGGAACTTTTTAGATTTCCAAGACAAGCGGCATAGATAGAGAACGGCAGAGGACCTAGCACTGAGCCTTGTGGTACTCCAACTGATAAAGGAAGCGGAGCAGAGGTGGCCCCAGAGAAATTAACAGTGAAAGAGCGATTAGAAAGGTAGGATGAGATATAAGTAATAATTCACTTAAATAAAGTCTATTAAAAACAATCAATTCTACAATATCACTCTATTAACTTGGTGATTTCAATTACTGTCTAATTTGAAATTATCTGTTGCATGGATTGTTGAACACCTTATTAGAGTAATGAGGGATGAATCTGCTAAATAACCCCACTGATATTCAATTATTCAGGCTATCAAAAAAGGTTTGTTCATATTGCAATATTACAAAAAAATCCTGAATCAGGAAAGTTGGAAAGTTGGAAAAGACCAGTATAACTATTAGTCAAAGCCTCACATATAAAGGCATAATCACCTGGATAATATCTTAATAACCTTCCTTACAAATGCGCAAAAATCAATCTGCTCTATTTGGTAGTTGGCGTGGTTATAGAACCAATATATTGGTGGTTAACAAGTGGGCTGTATCAAATGGAACTGAATTACAGCTGCAAGATTGTATCCGAAATCCCATTAATCCCTTGAGCCGCGCTATAAGCAGAGACCTAATCATATCTCATTTCTAGAGCTGCTGATACAGCAAACCTTTTGACTGTTTGTTAGCAGGATGAACTCACAAAGGATTTGACTAAGAATTATAAATATAACCCTAAGCCAGATTGATTGTTAGTGTAAAATAATTTGACAGACAGCGAGTGCAGCGTCCACCGGCGCACGTTTTGCTATATGCTTTAATGAGGAAACCCGATGGTATGCCTTGATTGGACTTAAATAGTAGAAAACACTCCCCCTATGATGATGTTTTATGCCCGGCAACGTATGTTGGTAACCAGGTCACGTGATAATTAATTGACTTACAGTTCCCCCTATCACATTCAAAGTTCCGCCCACATGTTGAATCAATCATTTTGGTAACACAAAAGAACACTGGAAACAAAAACGAGATTAGTAAACACAATCCCATTATAAGAAAACAGGTAAGTAAATGTATTTGGTAAATGCCTATAATCACTGTCTACAAATAGATCAAGAAAAACTGGTTCATAGATCACTTACACCTGAAAAAAGAATATCATCTAAACCAGTGAGTTTTTTCAAATGTGGCACGTGTAAGGCCTGCCAATACATAATTCAGACTAAAGAATATGTAGAGAATTTTTCCAAGACTTGGATTATTCATCAATTTTTGAATTGTAAATCTCCTAATGTTGTATACTGCCTATCATGCCCATGTATACTCATATATGTTGAAATGACCAGCAGACCATTTAAAAAGAGGGTTTTGGAACATGTTGGCAATTTCCGGAAAGCCAAATACAGACGTGGAAGATGCTCAATCAATTTATAGGCTGAAAGTAGGTGCTTGAAACGTTGGTGTTATCCTAAGAGGAACAAACACACAGAGAGATCCCCCAGCACACTGCTATAGCCAGCAACAGATCTGCCATTTCTACTGTAAATAAAAATGCAAAAGTCTTAGTTGCACACATTTGCAAATGTATGTTAAAGCCACCCGCCACTCCACGGCGCTTTTGTTAATAGGGTGTTCCTAACTCTAAACAGTGAGAGTACCAATGGTCGCATTCCTTGTACATAAGAGAAGTAGAAAATGTATTCATATGAACTATTATAAAAAACATACAAAATGTACGACTACAACATACTAAAACCAATATGAGAAAGAGCCTGTAAAAAAAATGTTGTAATAAAAAAGAAACAATAGTCTCTAAGGAGAGGTCTTCTTTATGTGCAGAATGCAGCAATGTCCACACATAAAAACTCCAATTTGCCAGTATTATAAGCAGCGTGAATGATTCAAAGGTGTTGGTAACTGTAAATCGTTACTCACATATATTTTAGTGTTCAATAGAAGAACCAACTTCCGATAGATCCTCAGTGCTAATAATTATTGAATTCGTCCCGAGCAGATGTAATAGGTAATTCCAATCACGTGATCTCCAATACGAATGAAAATACAGCTGATAGCTCTTTAGCAAGTAGCAGATAGATTAAGCCTTAGAGGTGCATGAAAACTTGTATCTTCATAAGTTAGTGCCTATAGTCCACATTACCTTCACACAGGCAAAAACCACTTGATACAGCTGGACAGTACTGAATTTTCAGGAGCTCCAAAGTGTTCAATATTGCATTTTCTTATATGTGACTGGATAATGACGGGACTCTAAGCACTGATAAGCCTACTGACAAGGAATCTTCTCCAATCAAAAATAATATTTCTAGGGGGGCGTGGCTTGGTAACCATTCCGCATGGTCGCAAGTAGGAGAGGCTCTCCCTATGCCTCTGTCACAACCCGATTTTTCGGGGACATCTTTCCCCAAAAACAAACAGCAGCTACTGCGGGGAAAGGCTGGGACATCAGCTACCCTCTTATTGGTGGGCTCTGCCACGGCTGAAGTGCCCAGTGGGACCGGATCAAGCGAGCCCTCTGTGCCTGCTCTGTGCTGACATATAGCCGTGGGTCTCGCGACCTCTGGGGAACTGGCCTGTCAGTTAAATAGGACTCCACGGATTAAAGTTGGGGATTGGCTCAGCAGGGAGACTCCCACAGTATCAGACTCTCTGACAAGGCTGCAGGCGGCGGGGTGAGAGTTGCGGCGGGACCCGCGTTCACTGTGAAGAGGAAGTAATCCCCAGGCTACAGGTAACAGTACTCACCTATGTGAATCCCCTGAGTATCGGGCGCAGCTTGTCGGGGCAAAGCCTCGTGGCCCGGCGATACCGGAATTTGCAGACACCTTCACTGCCTTCTTTTCCGGTCCAACATGTGTCCAGCCTAATATCCTCCTGGAGTCTCCAGTAGGTGGTGCTGTCATATTCACCTGCCCCTATATTGGCATGCAGCAGTTCTGTCAAGTGCCTCACTTCCTCCTCTGCGTGGGCCAACAATCTAATTGAACAGACCAGATTGATCACAAACCTCACTATGGGAACCTACTGCGCCTGTGGCCGCTCAGGCAAATAACACCATCCTTGTACTATATTTTCAACTATATCAACAGTATCTGCGACATACTAGTGCTCTGAGCAAAATTCTTATATCCCTGCAGAGAGAAATCCGATGTAAACCCTCAATGGGTCTCTGGGCCCGAGGGGTCAAGAAGATTTAAGCAGAATGCTTTAACCATGTCTAAGAAAACGACCAAAGTTCCCTTTTCCTTACATCGCCCTGGTGACAGTCCAGCAACAGATTCTAAAATCTGGAAAAGAACTTGCATTCAGAATGACCTCTAAGAATAGAAAGCACGCTGTAGGAAATACAGCTTTTATTTTCACGTCCGCCTCTAAGAAGGTATCAACCTCTTCACCGCCACCTGATCAGTCTCGCTCTTCAAGTCCTATCTCTCAACTGGACAAGGGCATGGACCCCGCAGTTCAAGCAGCTATTACTAACAGCGCAGGACATTAAACTTACTTTCCAGCAAGAACTCAAGAAAGTGATTGTTAAGTTCAAATCAGAAATTGTAGCTCTCGGCACTAGAACTGATACTCTTGAATAAAAAATGGACTATATTTGCAGAGCTCAAACGTCTTATGAATGAGAACTTGCACTGCTCCGCTCTGAGATGGATGCTGTGAAAGAGAAACAAGAAGATCAAGAGAATAGATCACGGCAAAATAATTTGAGGATCCGTCATGTGCCAGAGTCGGTGGTTAACTCTTCTATACCAGACTTCCTCTTCAGCCTCTTCAAACATTTTCTTCCTGATCTACTAGATGGAGAAATTCTGATGGATCGTGAACACCGTGCGCTCAGAGCTAAACCAACCGCAGATCAAAGACCGCGGGACATCATTGTTTGTCTGCATTATTATCAAACGAAAGAAAAAATACTTAATGCAGTTAGGTCCAAAGATACGATCGACTTCCAAGATATGCAACTTCAGATATTTCAAGATCTGACTCCTTCTACTATTAAGAAACGCAGAGATTTACAGCCTGTGACATGAATACTCCGTCAACATAACTTCCGATATAGATGGGGATTTCCATTCCAACTTCAATTATTTGCAGGGAACTCTATCCTATATGCCAAATCCCTACTTCAAGGGCAAGATATCCTTGCCAAACTCAAGATTGTTCCTGATCCTACCTCTTCTACAACACGTAGTAACCCCTCAAGATCTGATTCGGCACCTCCTCCTGAGTGGACAACGGTGGAATGACGGCCTGCACGATCTCCGGCGGCACCAGACTGCCTGAAAACCTCTAACAGGATCCATCCTCCTTCTTTACAGACTCAGGCTCTCACACGTTGATTACCTTGTGTCCTTCTAGGTTACAAGATCCTCGCTGTCTCTTTTATAACCAAGTTACCCTTTGTTATTTACACCATGTCTTTTACAGCCTATAGATTATATCCCCTTATGGGACTTAGAATTCAGCGGTATAATAGTATTTTTGGTACCCAGGTTTGATGGCATCAGTTAGTAATGTTGTTGTTGTTGTTATAGAATTGATGTCACACTATGGGTCATGCTTTTTTCCCTTCTCCCCTTCCCCCTCCTCTCACTTCCCCCCCTTTTTTATTTTTTACCACCCCTCCCCTCTGGTCAATCACTTACTTTAATGTTTAAGCTACACCAGCCAATTGAGCTGGATAGTTTCTTATGGCCCCTCGTAGGACCAACCAATATCTCACTAAATTTACCACCCCCCACAAGCACCCTTACTAATATTGCAATTTATATTGTTCATTATGTTATTATTTCTTTGATAGCCCTATCAGGGGCTTTCCTCTCTGAGGGTTACGGCCTATTTAGGCCTCTTTCTCATCTTTCTTTTCATCTCCCTCTTACTTGTGGCTTCCTTCCCTCCTCCCCTTCCCTCTCCCTAAAATCCAGTTGGACTGATGTTTATTAACGTTTTCAATTTATTTATGTAATTTTTTTTTTTCTGATATTATATAGGACTCACGCTATCGCTCAAAGTGCTCTCGATTAATGTCAACGGCTTGAACTCACCTACTAAGCGTGCGGTGGTCTTGGGAGCCTGCAGGAGAGAGGGAGCCGATATAGTTTTCCTTCAGGAGCCCCACCTCACAGGACAGCATACTCGTCTTCAAAGTAAGCTATATACTCAAACGTTTTTTGCCTCTGCGGATTGCAAAAACATGGAGTAGCAATTTTAATACACAACAGAGTTCCCTTCCTCCTAACTAAATCACATTCTGACCCAGAAGGCCGCTATCTGATTCTGATAGGCACACTCCGTTCTGAGCAAGTCACACTTATCTCTCTTATTGGGTGCCTTGCACAGTGTCATATAATTCTCGCTGGAGATTATAACACCATCTTACACCCAACATTAGATAGTTCCTCTTGTCCTTCCAGCCAAAAATCTCCTTCTTCTTCCTTAAAAGACTCCCAATCCTTATTAACATGTATACGCAATTTAGCGCTACATGACACCTGGCGTCTGAAAAACGCTGATGCAAAAGATTTTACACATTACTCTGCCCCACACGGTAGTTACTCCTGCATAGATATGATATTTGTCTCTCATTCCCTCACTCAAATTAGATGCAGGAATCTCCCCGCTTACCTGGACAGACCATGCAGGAGTGCATATTAATTTTGATTTAATAAAACTACCTCCACGTTCTTGTCGCTGGCATCTTGACGACTCCCTTTTGTTGGCCCAGTCAATCTATCAAGAAATTAAGGACGCAATCAAAGAATATTTTGAACTAAACACTTCGGAGGAAATCACACCAGGCATTTTATGGGAAGCCCATAAGGCCACCATTCGAGGTAGATTGATAAGCAAAACTTCTGCAGCAAAAAAATTAACATCTTAAGAAATTCTTTCCCTTGAGACCAAATTAACTTCCCTCCTCACTCAGCACAAACTTCATCCATCCACGACATTACTTACACAAATCTCTGCAGTAAGAGGCCAGCTAAACTCAAATCGCTCAAGAATTTCATGATTATTACAAAGCATTATACAATCTCCCCGAGACTTCATCCTCTGTTGAATCTCTTGACACAGAAATTACATCTTTCTTATCATCTCTCTCACTACCACATCTCTTAGACACTGATATTACATTTTTGAACGTGGATATCACCCAGATAGAAACAATCTCAGCGATAAAAATGATGAAATCATCATCCCCAGGCCCTGATAGATTCACAGCGCAATATTATAAAAAATTTGCTAGAGACCTTGCCCCACATATGACGGATTTTTTTAACAATATCTTAATGGGTTCACCTTTTAATGAGGCGACGACCTTGGCTACTATCGTTGTTATACCAAAACCAGATAGAGATCCTACCTCCTGTTCCAATTATAGACCTATATCTTTACTAAATGTGGACCTTAAAATCTATGCCAAAATTTTAACTAACCGATTGAACACTCTCCTCCCCTCCCTGATCCACCCAGATCAGGTCGGGTTTATACCAGGCCGCCAAGCTATAGACAACACCAGATGGGCTATTGATCTCATACATTCTATTCACTCCGGTAAATTACCGTCACTGATTATGGCACTTGACGCTGCAAAAGCGTTTGACTGCATCTCTTGGACCTTTATGTCTAGAGTTTTGGGGTCAATGGGTTTCTCTGGTAAGTTTCTAGATGGCCTGCTAGCTTTATACCAATCCCCCAGAGCAACGGTAGTGGCCAACGGAGTCGCTTCTTCCCCATTTTCGATTTCTAGTGTGACACGGCAGGGATGCCCCCTTTCACCTTTAATCTTTGCACTTTTAATTGAACCATTAGCGGCAAAAATTTGATCTATTAGGGCGATACACGGAGTTAAAACAGGGAAATCCGAACATAAAATATCATTATATGCCGACAATGTTCTTTTGACTCTCTCGGACCCTGTTGTTTCTCTTCCCCCCCTTCTTGCAGACATCAAAACTTACAGTTACATTTCAGGATACAAAACTAATCCACAAAAAACAGAAACTCTTGATTTCTATCTCACAGATAGTATTAGGTCTTCTCTCACTCAACAATTCCCCTTCAAATGGCACCAAAAAAAGGTAAAATATCTAGGTATCCACATAACTAAACAATACAATCCGCTTTTCCAAGCTAATTACCCAAAACTTTTATCCCAAATTAAATCTGATTTAGAAACCTGGAGTAAAAATCGAATTTCCTGGATAGGACGTATCAATTCAGTCAAAATGAACATTTTGCCCAGATTACTAGATCTCTTTCAAGCCCTTCCCATACGCATCCCCCCTTATGTTTTCAAATTTTTGCAACATTACACCTCACAATTTATATGGGGTAGAAAACGTCCAAGAGTCCGGCTCCTTGTCCTACAGAGATCGACACAGGGTGGTGGTTTGGGGGTCCCTAATTTTAAAAACTATATCTTGGCAGCGCAACTTGCCCAATGTATTTTATGGAACTCTTCGGGCTCCTCCAGAGTTTGGGTCTTGATCGAAGCCGAAAGCTTGGGTATTTCCTCCGCTTCCTCTCTCCTGTGGCTCCCTCGCACTAAACGTCCTCGGCCCACTTTTTATCATCCAATTGTATCGCATTCACTCTCTATTTGGAACCGAGCAAACACAAAGTTTAATCTCGCCCCGGCTTCTAGTCCAATCGTTCCTCTTTTTGATAACCCTGATTTTTCCGCCGGGTCGATAATTTCGTCCTTTGATTTTTGGAAAAGGAGCGATGTTTACTATCTTAATGATATCACTAAAGATACTTCTTTTCTTTCATTCGAAGATATAAAAACCAAGTTCAATATTCCCAACACTTTTTTTTTTTCCAATACTTACAATTAAGGAATTTTCATTCCACCATTAAATTATCTTTATGAATCAGGCCGCTGACCTCTTTTGAGTTACTTTTCCTCCGGCGATCCTCTACCAATGGCCTTATATCTCTGCTATATGGGGAGCTGAGAGCCCCTGACTCAGACATCCAAGATTCCCATGAGCGAGCTTGGGAGGAGGATCTGGGAGGCCCCTTGGATAGAGAAGATTGGGATGAAATAATGTCCAACACGGGCTCTAGTTCAATCTGTGTGAAGCTGAAAGAAAACGCCTATAAGCTTCTTTATCAATGGTACTTGGTCCCAACCAAATTACAAAAAATCTTTCCGGACTCATTTAGCTCATGTTGGAGAGGATGTTCGTCGGAAGGGTCCTTCCACCATATTTGGTGGCAGTGCCCCAAGCTTGCCCCATTCTGGTTGGAACTACGGAACTTTGCGTTTCAGATTCTGCAGATTGACATCCCAATTTCTCCCAGATTTTTCCTTCTCCCACTTGGAATTCCATCTGCTACTAAACATCAAACAAAAATGTTCCGTCACATAGTTACTGCAGCACTGTGTCAAATTGCCACTAATTAGAAACAACCCACCGCATCGACTATGCAGACAATTATTTATAGAGTTTGGAAATGGAGTTTATGACATGCATATTGCGAAATACCTCTAAATCATTCAATAAAGTCTGGGAGCCATGGATATCATTTTTTCAAATCCAAACTCTTTTGTCCTATAACTCCTCTACAACACTCCACTTGATATCCCTCCTCAACCTGTTACTACTCCCCGCCTCCCCCCACCTCTCTTCTATCTCTTGCTCTGCTTTCTTTTTTTTTTCTTCTATTGGCGGTTTTCCACACCGCCTTCTAATCTATCTTGCCTACTTTTCTCTGACTAGCCTCTCTTTTCTGTTTCTTCTCTCTTCTATCTTTACAGTAAAAATGTAGTCAATATCATGACTCTTCTCTTTATGATATGCACTGATTGTATTAGTCCCTGAATATGTATAACTCGATTGTAACAGATTTTGTCTTGGACTGATGCTCATTATTGACCTTTTCAAAAATAAAACTTTAAAAAAAAATAATTATATATTTCTATTCAAATCAATAAACAGGCATATGGACCTTGACCGGTTTCAATGCTATATGCACTTTCATCAGAAGGATATCCTTCTTATAGTCCCGTTGTCATCCAGTCATATATGACAGAATACGACATCTCATGTGACAGCAGCTGCCATTTGGTATATCATTTCCAGCGCCTATAGGGGCATTGTCTCTGAGGGTGATATAGAGTGGGATTTTGAATTGTTTGCCCCACTGTATCCCACATTCTTTATTTTCATAATGGAGAGAATGAATTGAATGTGGATTAGAGAGTGTAAGAGAAGTTGGGTGGAGTATATGAGATTTTGCATGAGGAAGTAGGTTGGCAAGGTAGAGGTGGTGCAGGTGAACAGAAGAGTGAAAGTGGTACTTGAGTTGGATATAACAGAAGTGATGTATGTCACTGTGACAGCCAGGCTGAAGACAGCACGGAGACGCCGGGACTGGAGGACAGCGGTCCCCCTGGTATGTGTGTGTGCCACCGGGCCCCCTGGTGAGCCCGGGCCCGGTACCCCTGATGGCGGCCCTGCCCGTACTACTGAGCACCATTGGAGGAAATCTTGCTCCAAGGCTGACTTCCTTCACTAGTCTTTCATCTTAAAACAATGCCCTTTCACTTTCCAAGCAATTATACATCACTTCTGCATTCCACTGACAGGAAGTTCGGCATTTGGAATGCAAGTTTGCCTAACCCTGACACCCCCCCACCCTTCTAACCTTGGAGAGAGGGCTCATTTTCTTAACACTTTTATCCAAAATTGTTTAGATTTGCTAACTATATATATATATATATATATATATATATATATATATATATATAACCACTTGTTTTTTTTACATGAAATATATATATATATATATATATATATATATATATGTGTAAATATATATATTAGGGGCCCCCTTAACTTACTTTTCAATTGCCTAAGTCCCCCTCACGGAAGAGGGGACCAGGGAGGGAGCCGGATCGTGACCACAAAAGGTAAGGTTTTATTGTTTTGTTTTTTTTCTACAGGTTGGTTTTTTTATTGTTTTGGGCCCCCTTTCCCCCTGGGCCCCTGCCCATAGTGCCCAGTAACGACGGCCCTGGTTCATTGGGGGGGGGGGGGGGCTGCCTGCCTGCCTGCCTGCCTGCCTGCTTCATTGTACTGGGCCCCATGATTTCTGATGGTGGCCCTGAGTACGGGAGCACTTTTGCAGGTGGCAGTATGTTTGGCATGCCATGGTCAGGATTGTTATAGGAGAGAGTAGTTGTCTTAGTGAAGATGAGACATGGATTGGGTTGAGATAGGTGGATATGTATCGCTGTGTGCATTATGATTTGGATGGAGGTGAGGAGCATATAGTAAGTTCAGGCTGAAGGAAATCAGGATTTGGTCACAGAGTGGGAAAACCAAATTGAGGAGAAGCATGAGAAGACAAGTTCAAGTGAATGTCCACCACAGTAAATTGCCGATGAAGCCCAGTGGAGAGATCAATGGAAGAAGTAAGTGAAAAAAGTATTTTGGCATCAGTAACAGTGGGGTTGTCAATTGAAATGTTGAAATTTGCTAGTATTAGATCAAGTAAAAGGCTATAAAATAAGTAAGCCAGGCAGCAAAGTTGTCAAGTAATCGGGAAACAAACTGGGTTGGCGATATGTGGCAGAAACATGAAGGCATGAAGGTGGAGTGTAGATAAAGGACAGTAGTAGAGGGAGGGTTGTTGGGGTATGGCACAGAAGGTACAGCATGACGATAATAGGAAGCTTACTCCACTATCTTATCTGTTTATGGGGCAGGGAGTGTGGTCCTAGTAGAGAGAGCTGCAGGGGATGTAGTGTCAAAATAGGTAAGCCAGATTTCTGTAATGACAATGGCGGTTGAGGGATTTCAAAATGAATGGACAGATACAAGTTTGCAAATGAATCTTACATTCCAAAGTGCACAGGAAAATGGTTATATGGATAATGTTGAATGGATTGGAAGTATGAGGTGGATGGAAAATTTTGGGGTAAAACAAGGAGAATGAGCAGATGGTGGGGTTTGTGTGGGGGCCCAGAATTGGGTGAATGTCGCCAGCATTCAGAAAGAGGACATGCAAATATGAGTTTAAGGTGTGCAGATTGTTACTCATTATGTAGACTGGTGTGTGCAGGAAAAAAACCAGTTCATAGATACAGACTAGCGAGGAAGAAAAGATGTTGAGAAAGGAGGTTAGTAAGAAGTGTGGTGAAAGTGAGTAGGAGAAAGAGAGAAAATACATTGAGTAGGTGCATGGTCGAGCCATGTGAGAAAGGTGTATGAATGTGGATTAGCTAGGGTATGTATTGAGAGAGTGGAGAGAACAATTGATCCACATTATAGAGGGCAATGGAGGAAGCTGTGGCTCTTTTGTACCCCCCTGAGTTGGATATTGAAGTAGGCAGACTCTGCAGCTTAGACACATTGTCTGGGACACTGACAGTTGCTCTCAGAGGGTCTAGAAGCTAAATAAAGATCACAACAGCAATCATAGTTGACCTTAGTGGGTCAAGTGGCTGAACAGAGATGATAATAGCAATAACAGCTGAGCTCAGTGGATCCAACAGCTGAAAAGAGATGATAGTCCAGTATTTACTTTAAACAAATTTGTTTTTGGTGTGATAACACTCTTTATTGTTACTATGTCTTTTACCAACAGTTTCCACAGGTTTTCAAAGCTATATATGTAAGAATAATATAATGTGGGAGGTAGAGCATAGAATTGAGCTAATCTCCATTTGTCATTGCATGCCACCCGTCGGCTCATACCCAAGGCTACTCTCCTATGCAGCTTCCTTGTTATTGACTTTGGCTTGTCCTACTATTTTGGCATTGAACTACTTTAAAAAAATATATAAAAAGAAGTATTAGACCTTAATGAACCTTTAGTAAATGGAAAAAAAGTAGTAATGCGTCGCAACCCAAGACGAAAAAAAATGCTCCTTCCTTAAATTTATAAAAAGAAATAATATTTAGAATTTAATTATTTATTCCTAGGAAGCCCAGACCATAACTAATCAAGCAAACAGAGGCTAGAAATGGGTTAAAAAAAGACCCTCAACTAAACTAGCCTTAATCTCCCATGTTACCTCATTTGGCATCTGCGGCTATGAAACAATATATTTGATAGTTTATTCTTCATAAACTATTCAACAATTACATATATAATACTATGAAGTATTTGGAAAATCATCCACATCATGATTTATTAATATGTTAAATGGTCTATTTATCCTGGCATCACACCAATATTTTTTTTACTTTCTTGGTCTCATTAGCTCTCTTTTTGAGGAAGTCTCTTCAAGATAATGTGCTCACAGAAGCAAAACGCAAATGGATCCATCACTTGGATTGTGTTTTAAAGCTTGGGGAATGGTGTTCCGGAAAAGCATTTAAAACTGATATTTTATATGTCATCTTCTCACTTTCCCTCGTCTGGGACAAGGAATGCTGCTAACAGATTATGTTTTCCGTGGCTGAGTTATTGTCTCCTAGTCCCAAGTGTAAAGAGATTTAGAATTTAGAATTTATGTTGACAGGACTTTAGGCTATGTCTCTCTTGCCTCTAAATCTGCAGCCCCTTTAAATATTCGCCAAAAATACTATATTTAACTGCTTATTTACCAGTCGAACAAAAGAAAAAAAAAAACAATGTAGAGTCACATTTTCTAGTAGGGAAGAACATTCTTGTTCGGTATAAATAGTGGACCCCTCCAAAAGGCATGCAAATGTCTGGTAATCTGTCTGAGAATTTGAAGATTTAAACAAAGGTTTAATACACACCTTACTGCTAGTGGTGCAGACCATGAGGATGACAAAACAAAGGCATCCATATTACTCCATGTAATAGGGGAGGATGTGCTGGAAATTTATAATAGGTTTCAATTTGCTGAGGGACAAAATATGGTCTTATCCTCTATAATGCAAAAGTTTAAAAAATACTTTGTCCCAGGAAAGAATGTGACATGAAATATTTAAGTTCTTCACTTGTGGTCAGAAGAAAGTCGATAGTTTTGATCAATTTGTGACAGAACTGCGATCACTCAGCAAAACATGTGAGTTTGGTGATTTTAAGTAATCGCTGATTAGAGATCGTATTGTTTGTGGAATACCGGATAATGGACTCAGAGAGAGATTACTAACAGAGCAGGATTTACCATTAGACAAGGCAGTGACTATGTGTAGAGCCACAGAAACTACTAGATTTCAGGCAAAGGAAATGTTGGTGCAGTACACGTGGTGAACATGCCTGAACCAAACGAACCATTATTTGCTAAAATGATGCAAAATAAAATGCAGCTTAATAGAAAACTCTGTAGCAGATTTGCAAGCAGTCACAGACCTAGAAATTGCCCAGCTTATGGCAAATCTTGCATGACATGCGGTAGAAATAATTACTTTGCTGAAAGCTGTCAAACGAATAAAAGCAAACAAGGTGCATAGTGTGAAATGAGATGAAGAGTTTTTTGTAGATTCCATTGACCTTGGCTCTACAGATAAGAAGGAATGGATTGTACCTTTAACTGTGAACAAGAATGTTATTCTGTTTAAGCTTGATATGGGTGCGCAAGTGAATTTGATCTCTATGCATGATTATAAGACTTTGAGAGTAAAACTTAAAATTCATCCAGTCAAGTTGAAAGATTAACACAGATGAAGAGGTTCCTCCTGTAATAGACCCTTGTATAAAGGTGCCATTTGCAGTGAGAGAAAAACGAAGAAATTAACTAAACCGCATGGTAGACCTAGGCATGGTAGAGAAAATTGACCAGAGCACAGATTGGGTGAGCTCATTAGTAATAGTGGAAAAGGAAAATGGACAGTTCAGAATATGTCTGGATCCAGACATAGAAAGAGAAACAAAGCCATTAAAAGAGAACATTTCAAACTACCAACAGAGATGAAATCATTTCGCAGTTTGCTGGAGCAAAATGGTTCAATAAATTAGACGCATCAACGGGGTTCTGGTGTACACAGCTTTGAAATGGCTTCATCTAGCTTCATTTTGCAGAAGGTTGATACAGATCCCATAGGTTGTCATATGGTATTTTATCTGCGCCTGAAATGTTCCACAAAAAAATACACATGATTTTTGAACATATTCCAGGGAGTAAATTTATCAAGCTCCGATTTTTTTCATCAATTAAAAATCACCCGCGATTTTAGTCCCCAAGTCTGCAGTATCTGTATTAAGCTGCGATTTTTACTCTGAAAATCGCTAGAGATGCCCAGCGATTTTGAAATCAAACACTTACGTGTTTAGCAAACTCTCCTGTGTTTAGGTTAAAATTGCCAGATAACACGCTGCATGCTAGCTGCGAGATTAGTTCATACATCACTGTTACACTGCTCTGCTTATACAGCCGGAGGTCAGGCAGCTGTCAAAAGTTTAAAAATAGATAAATGTTAAAAAAAAAAAAAAGCGTGTGGTCCCCCCGTTTGAGCACTATTAACCCTTTGTGCTGCCAGGCTACTGCTGGTTGCGTGAAAATCAGGAAAAATTTTGCGTGGGGTCCTCCCGATTTTCACGTAACCAGCACTTAGCAAACCAGCCCAGGATGGGTGCCACTATAGAAGAGGGACTTGTGGCATGGGTACCCCTGCCATAATTACATACCAACCCCAGGCTGTTCAGAGCTGGGCTGGATTCCCTAGGGAGTGGGATCCGCAAAAAAAACAAAAACGGACGGCCCCTCCTCTAGGAATATCCAGTCCAGTGCTGAAAGCACTAGGGCTCTTCCTACACCCTTGGGTGGTGGGTGTAGAGTAATATCGGAGATTACAAATTAAAAAAAGAGACAACATTTGTTGCCTGGCATGGCAAGTCCCAGCCATGCCAGGGTGTCATAAACAGTGTGGGCATGCTGATGCTTGTATAACTACAAACACCAGCATACCCATGGCAGCCGGGTCATGCTGGCTCTTGTAGAACCACAAGTGCCAACATGGCCTGACACCCATGGCTGGCTGAGACCTGTAGTTCCACAAAAAAAAAAGTAAAAAAAAACACAACACCGTTATTAAAACCACACACTTTTAATAAACCCCCCGCCAATAAAAACATAACACAAACTCTTTTTTACAACATAAATTTAATAAAAACAATAAAACCCAAAATACTCACAAATCTGACTTCTTCTTTTGTCAGCAGCTTTTAATCTAAATGTGCTTGAAACCCATGTTTTAAATATGTATACATCGAAATGTCCATGCTTGAAAACCATGTCCTTAAATATTTGTAGATGCAAATGTCCATGCTTGATAATATCCCAAATATTTGTAGATCCAAATGTCCATGCTTAAAAATATCTTCTGTCCTTCTGGTCATCAAGACCTCCTAGTTGCTTGCAGTCTTCTTATCTTCAAGCCACAAGGACCCCCATAATTGTAAATCCAAATCCGGAACATGCCTGAATAAAAAATAAACCCGATTCACAAACAACGCAACTTCTGCTTGTACACTGTACAAACAGACCGGCGATAATTAATCGAATACAGCCACGAGATATAATTATATTCTATGGGGATTTCTCACTCTGTCAGGTGTATTCCGCATAGAGTATGAATAGACATTGTGGCTGATGCTTCTACTAGAAGCATCAGCATGACCAGACTGTTTATGGCACCCTGGCATGGCTGGGACTTGTAGTTCCACTAAACAAAATGGCGTCCATTTGTTTTGTTTTTTAATTTATAATTGCCGATATTATCCTACACCCACCGCCCAGGGGTGTATGGAGAGCCCTAGTGCTTTCAGCACTGGGCTGATTATTCCTAGAGGGGGGGCCGCCCTTTTTTTTGTAGACCCCGCTCCATAGGGAATCCAGCGCAGCGCTGAACAGCCTTGGGTTGGTTTGTCATTATGGCAGGGGGACCCCTGCCGCGTGTCCCTCTGCTATAGTGCCACCCACCTGGGCTGGTTTGCTAAGTGCTGGTTACGTGAAAATCGGAAAACTTTTCCCGATGTTCACGCAACCAGCAGTAGGCTGATGAACAAGAAAAGAGTTAGCGGAGACTAAAACAAGCGATTAAAGAGCAACCAGTATTAAAATTATTTGAGCTTGCAAATAGAATAAGGATTTCAGCAGATGTTTCACAGTTTGGACTAGGTGTTGCAAAAATATGACGAGACATGGCAGCCTGTTACATATGCATAAAAAGAAAAGCAAAAAGTGCTGAACCCACGTAAATTAAAATGAGCAAATTTAATTACTTGTACAATGTATAAAAACAATATAATCCTAAAACCATTAAAGACTGTTATGCTGGATAGACTTAAGGTTATCACCAATAATAGATCAATAAGTGTGACTTGTATCTTCTGGCTACTTAGGGTAAATGTGACACAGTCATATATTGGTTCTCTCACAGAAAACAGAAAAATTCAGTAAACTTCAAATAAAGTTTTCCAAATGAATATTAGACACACAGTAAATGGGACTCCCTTTTGATTATAATGTGCAGGGTATATTGGCTGAATACATTAGTTGTGTCTATCAGAACCCTCCAGATTGCGGGAACAATCCACAGCATAGATGGCAAGTATATAGAATTCAGAGCATTGACAAGTGCTGAAACAAGGTATGCCTGTGACCGGGTTCCCCAAGTACTGCATGAGTGCGGTGGCCATCTTGAAATGAGGGGTTAAATCACTGGTGCCAGGCACCGCGTGAAATGTTATTGATAGAAATGTCTTTGATGTAAATAAAAATGTATTTTAAGATGTGCGCTGCACCTCTGGGTGGGTAGCACCCAGCATTGCAGCAGGGAAAGGGTTAAACCCTGGCGCCTAGTGTAAAAGTGTAATTATAATAAAAATGATTGGAACTGTGTATGTGTAGGTGCTGCAGCGCCAGTAAGAAACCGGCACTCAGCGCTGAATGGGTTAATCCCTGGCGTTCGGCGCCGAGAGATGTAAATTAATATGTGTAAAATAAAGAAAAATAATTACCCTGTCCCTGTGGGTCCAGAAGGGGCTGAAGGAGAGCTTCAGCTAGCGACAGGCTGGGGCTGCTGCCCCGGGACCTGGTCTCTCCCTCTCTGGTATTATTTTTGTCCAGAAGAGAGAGACAGACCCCGGAGCAGAGTCCCTGGAAGTAACTTTGGCCGGGAGATTTAAAAGATAAATCTCACGCCCCAGTCAGACAGGCACCAGGGGAGAAAAGTGGGCTGAGCCCCCCTCTCCCTGGCAGCTCATGGACAGGGGGGAAGTATACTCCCCCCTGCCACTAGTATCTGCTTAAAAAGGTGTTGACCTTTCTGGGATGATTCACGTGCAGTCTGCATGAATCAACCCAGATTGGTTGAAGGGACAGGAGAATGGTTTACCTCCTGCTAAACTAGTAGCCAAAAACTGTTTAAAAAGGCACTGTTTGTATTGAAATTCATTCTTCTTGTTCCATCTGACCTGATCACTGGTACCTTTAACCAGTGTGTGAGCAAATAAACATCACTTGCTTCAAAGACCTGCTTGGAAACTTCTCTATGCTGAAATTCCTGTGACCTACAGTTTAGACCCAACTCTAATTCGTTCCCGGCTATTTTTAGGTTTGCACCCAACTATCCGGTACCATCGCTCTGTGATAGGCCAGGGGGGGGTCCATCCACAGCAACCCTGATCCATAGTAAGAGGTCAGGGGTATCAGCCCAGGTACACCAGCAACGGGGTACACTAACAGCATCCGTTACCCAGAAGGAACCTGGTACTGGATGCCGGTAAGGAGTCCAGAGGTGGCAGCATTTGTAAGCCTCTCCTATGCAGGTACAGTGCACATTTGGGTTAAAGAAAGGGAAGGGTGGCAAAGTAAGCCCAGCCAGTTCCCAGCAGCAACAGACAGGGTGGCATAGGCAGGGCCGGATTAACCCGAGGTATAACTGGGCTACAGCCCAGGGACCTAGGGCATCCAGGGGTCCCTTGTCAGAGCTCAGCAGAATTATTGATCGGGACAGGGGCGGGGGCTGAGCTCTGTCACTGCAGTCCTCCTTCTCCGGCGCTCAGTAATCTCCTTACTGAGGAGATCTCGCGAGAGTGTCACGAGATCTCCTCAGTAAGCAGCTTACAGTGCGCTTGGAGGGGGGGCGGTCGGCTAACGGGGGAGCCTCACGGGGGAATGGGGGCCCCCTTAGCCCAGGGGCCTCCATTCCGTTAATCCGGCCCTGGGCATAGGCGGTCCATCCTGTCACAATGCCCATAGAGAAAGGGTTACTTGCAATCACTTATGCATGTGAAAGATTTCATCAATATCATCATCATCATTTATTTATATAGCGCCACTGATTCCGCAGCGCTGTATAGAGAACTCATTCACATCAGTCCCTGCCCCATTGGAGCTTACAGTCTATATTCCCTAACATACACACACACAAACACAGACACAGACATAGACAGAGAGAGACTAGGGTAAAAAATTTTTGATAGCAGCCAACTAACCTACTAGTATGTTTTTGGAGTGTGGGAGGAAACCGGAGCACCCGGAGGAAACCCACGCAAACACAGGGTGAACATACAAACTCCACACAGATAAGGCCATTGTCGGGAATTGAACTCATGACCCCAGCGCTGTGAGGAAGAAGTGCTAACCACTTAGCCACCGTGCTGCCCATCAATATGTGTATGGTCAAGTGTTTACAGTAGAAAATTACCACAAGCTATTGGTAGCTATCATAGCCATATGTTTACAGGACTGTAGCATCAGAATTCAATGAATGCTTATTAGATTGCAAAAGTAGGATGTTCAATTGCTGTACTGTCCTGGTAAATATATGTACATTGCTGATACGCTTTCTCGTGCTGTGGACAAATGTGAAAGTCCTATAAGTCAAAAGGACAAGGAGATTAAAGTATATGTTAACATGATTGTAGCTTCTTTTATAGTGTCCCTTGCAAGATAGGAACAGATTAGAAGAAAAACTAAGTCAGATGAAACAATGACAATGCTAAAAGGAATCATTCTGAAAGGATGGCCAGCAGAGAAAAATACTTGTCCACCGTCTATTCATGATTATTGGATGTACCAAAGTGACCCTACTGTAGTCAATTACATAATTTACAAAGGGAATAGCTTTGTCATACCTGCACGACTCAGAAAAAGCATGTTGTGCAAGATACACAAGGGCCACTTAGGCAAAGAGAAATGTAAGAGAAAAACAAGACAGGTGATTATGGTCAACACAGTGACTTAGTGGTTAGCACTTCTGCCTCACAGCACTGGGGTCATGAGTTTGATGCCCGACCATGGCTTTTTCCGTGTAGAGTTTGTATGTTCTATCCGCGTTTGCATGGGTTTCCTCCGGGTGTTCCGTTTTCCACCCACACTCCAAAAACATACTAGAAGGTTAATTGGCTACTTGTGACTGGATCACTGATAAATAACTTATGGTATAAATTTATATAAAAGAAATAGCGCAGGGCGCTTATGTGTATAATTGCAAATGTACTTATGTTTGATATTGTATTGCACTTTTTTAGTAGAAAATGTATTGGCCAGGAAAGGGATTTGCATTTGTTTGTGACCTTGCTAGAGGAAATGCATTCATATCTGAGGTATATGTTTGATTTCTGATAAGCATTTGTAAGTCTGTTGTGTAGTTTAGAGGATGTCCTCATTAATAAATAAATCCATTCAATGTGAGTGACCAACACTTGAACGCACAACAGGGGGCCATTACCTGAATGCAGGTCCTGTTAGACAGACAGGAGCTCTAAACAATGGTGACAGAATATCTGAAGAAATCAGGGTGATGTGGAAGTTAAATTGTGCTAGATGCAAAACTAGATTACATCCTGAGATCTGATGGAAATCTGAGGAAATCAAGTTGATATGGAAGTTCAATTGTTAGATGCAAAATTAGATTACATCCTGAGATCTGAGGGAATTTTCTAGATGGGTTGGAGCCAGCTAGGTGCAAGGGGTTGGTTTACCCACTGGCAGGAGTTATGTCAGAACTGTATAAAAGGTGAGCTATTTGAGCATATAATGTATCATACTTCTGATTTCATCTCACCTGCTCACTGGTACTTTTAACCAGTGAGAGCAAATAAACATCTTGCTTTTTGAAGCAAGATGTACAGCTCTATGGAATTAGTGGCGCTATATAAATAGCTGGCAATGATAATGGTGATGTACTGGCCAAGAATGAACCAAGACATAGTGCAAACAACAACTACATGCGAATTGTGTCTTACATATAGGCCAAACCAACAAGATGAGCCACTTAGTCCTCATGTAATACCAATGAAACAATACCAGAAAGTAGACACAGACTTATTTGATTGTAATGGAAAGACGTACATTGTCATTAATGATTATTTTGCTAGTTTCCCTGAGGTTAAAACATTGCAAACGACAACTATTAGATCTGTGATCAATTGCATGAAGTCAGTTTTTGCAAGACATGGAGTTCCCATGGAAGTGTTCACAGACAACGGTATTCAGTTTTCCAGTGCTGAATTTAAGCAATATGCTGTAAATTGGAAGTTTGTTCACAATACATCAAGTCCCAATTATCCCAGATCAAATGGACTGGCAGAAAGTTCAATGAAAACTGCAAAGAACCTTATGAAGAAGGCACATGATGGTAAAGAAGATTTCTACAAAAGTCTCTTAATTTATCAGAATGCATCTTTGCAGAATGGACTTTCTCCAGTGTAAATGTAAATGGGAAGGATGATTAGAGCAAATCTTCCAATAGATGAAGAACTGCTTAAACCGCATGGTTTAGCATTAGTCAAACCCAGCAAGGAAAGACAACAGGTAAACAGAAGATGGTCCATCATAGAAGGGCAAATAGTCTGTCTGACCTGAGACCAAGAGACCAAGTCCATCTCAGAGATTATGATAAAACATTTGGATACAGAAAGGCACAGTGCAAGCACAAGTAGCACCAAAATCTTATACTGTACAGACAGAGCGAGGAAGTTAGAAGGAAATGGAAAGATTTAAGATGTCAACCGAGTCATCAAGAAGACAACATGTCTGAATATCCTTCAATAGATATGGATACTATTGTTAATAACAGTGAACAGACTGTCTCCCAGGAAAGGTCTGACATGGTTGATGAAACAGAGGCTGTGTATGAGAGACCTAAAAGAGACCTTGGCAAACCTGAGAGGCTCACTGAGACATGCTAGTTAAGATGTTTAAAAAAAAAAAAAAAAAAGCGGATATATTACATAAATCATACATGCACAGTATTGGTTGATGTTCCCTTACTAGTTAAATAAGCCTGGGTCTTTAGTGACGGTCCTAGGACCAGGGGATGGCTGGGAAATAGGGTCTGGTTTTATATGATGTCGTAGTTCTGTAATGGATGAATAAAGAAGCACATAGTGTTCTCCATGCTCCATGTTCTTTAATCTAAAAGAAGTACAGGCAAAACAGTTATGATATCAGAATCCATGTTTAAGGTAAAAAATGCATTGTGAAACATATAATATTGAGCTGACTAGAGCGTATGTAAAAACAAGTAAAAGACTGTGGGCCTGAGTTATTAAGGATAAGTAAAGGAGAGTAAAGTATAAAGTATAGGAGAGTAAAGCATAAAAAATTAGTAACTTTCACCTGGGCAAAACCATGTTGTATTGGAGGGGGGAGGTAAATTTAAAATGTGGAGAAAGATTTCTAGTTGGGGTAGGGCATGTCCTAGATAAACTTTTTAAATTTCAGTGTAAACATAAAGCTATCAAATACTTGTGTGCTGAAAAAGCAGCCAGTATTTATCTTATGGGAAAAATAATAAACAAATTTGTACACCTTGCATTGTAACATGGTTTGTCAAGGAGAAAAGTTACTCCTTTTTTTTGCCTTACTTTCCTTAAAGACTTAGGCCCCGTGAGGTCAAAATAGGAGACATCATCTATGTACTGTAGATATGTATGCTTGGCTCTCTGAAATAATTTTCATATGATACAGCAACTGTGCTATTGGTTTGGGAAGAGTTAAAACTAGGTGAGTTTCATACAGCCTTTAGTTGCGAACCTGGCAATCAGCTGCCAGCACACGTGTTCCTAACACATGTGACCTCTACATTCCATTTTAATAGGGAACATCCCTAGTTCCAAAAATTGCATCACAGAGAGTGTGCCACACTTATGTCATGTGCATGCTAAGGATCAATTGGCCAGACACTTGGAAAATGACAGAACCTTCTGCTTGACTCTGTGTGCTCTTTTCTTGTCTCAGCCTGTGGGCAGATGGGGGGTTATACGTTTACAGCTCTGGAAAACATAAAGGGCATGGTGCAGACCCCAGGGCCAATTAAGTGTTCCTGTTTAATGTTCTACAGCTCATACTTTTGCAGTGATACAGTAACGTGTTTGATTAAGTGAGAATGTACATATCATAATAACATGATCCAATACATGAGCTGCAACTCCACAAATTCTTACAATAATACTAAGTAATATATACAAGTATAGCTAGAGGCAAGCATAGCTACAGAATGTAATAAAATGCATGCATTTTTATAAAGTAATTTATTATATTAAAATGTTAGGGTATATCTTATGGGGCCCCATGTAAAGATGGACGTATGTCAATTTTTGTTGCAAAAATATATGAATTTACATACTGTGCATGTGCAACAAAATGCATCTATATGTAGAGTTGTTTGAATTATAGACTGTCCATTTACTTCTGGAGAGACGGGATGGGGGAGGACAAATGTAAATAAGTACAGTAAGGGAGTGTTCACATAAGTATACAACGCCCCCTTGCGGTGCACCCTAATGAGACTTGGGCACATCACTAGATTTGCTTCTTAGGAGGCCTGGTGTATAGAAACATGGTGATCATGATTACACCAGTATCATTATCTATCTGCTTCTGATTGGTTGCTTGCATATTTACCCATCCAGCTGATAGTACGTCATTCATTATTTTTCTGTCTATATTATATATATCAGTCTATTTGGATTAGTTATTTGTCATTTCCATTTGGACTACTGCATGAAAGAAGATTCCTATTGGATTTGAAATGCAGTAAACAAAGGATGTGGAAATGTTTCTATTTTATTAAGTTTTAGAATTAAAATGGGACTTAGTAATAACACTGTTAAGACACTAGTCTGTTTGTGACACTTCTTTAAATTACATTATATTGTGTATGAATAGGGTAATGTGAACTCTGCTTTTACTACTAACACTGCATGTCCATGCTATCATGGTGCGTAATTAGTGTGCCTGGCATATGACTGATGCTAAAATACTGATGATTTCAGTTGGACATATCTCAATAAACACTCTTAAAGATGCTGTTTTTTGCAGTAGAATTTTTACATTTAGCTTTGCAGTACAAAATGTAAACATCTTTAACTGAGGCCCAAAGTGATGTAAGCTTATATTAAATGTATAATGTATTAGACACAGTGGAGATCTTCTATTAAGTGCAAATCAACTGATTCACATTACTTAGGCAGCTTTTGAACCAGAGGCAGGCTGGGCTGGGGACCAGGGGGGCATCTGGCCCCCGGGCTGCTCCTATAATGGGCTACCTTGGACTGGGTCACTGGGCCACCTCCATTTTTGTCCTTTAAAATAGGCTATTGAGTGGAGTCTTGCCCCCAGGCTAAAATTTGCCAGCCCTCCCCTGCTTTGAACCACCATGCACCTTAAGTTGTGTATGTGCACCTATTTTTCTGTAGAAACTCTTGGGATTAAAGAGAATACTGGTATTTGCAGAGTGGCAGAAGTTTACACAGCCAGAGAGGAGGAGAAGGGGCACCCTTGGAAGGGGGAAGGGGGTTGCACCTGCCCAGAAGCCCTCTTATCCCCTACTTAAATCACAACAGTTCTGTGGTTTAGAAGGAGGAAACAACTTCTAGTAAACTCCTCCTCCACAGGGAGAACATACAAACTCCACACATATAAGGCCCTGTTCTGGAATTTAACTAATAACAGAGGCAGAAATGATAACCACTGAGCCACCGTGCTACCAAGATATCTTATGCATAATCTTTCAAATATAATGATATTTAATAGATAATCTCCATCTACAAACCCAATGGGCTTTGCCTAGAATAAAATTGGCAATTTAAGAAATGACGGAAAATCTCAGAGAATCAGCGGTTTTATCATAACCGCCACTTGATAAATATATCCCTTGTAGTTGCCGGAGTTTAGCTGAGTTAGAATGGAGAGGTATACACATGAAAAAAAGCAAGGGTGGTGCATGCAGTCATCAAACAATGAAATGACCTGTTGCACACAGAAGGTTAGGTATGTCATGAGAAATGTTCATGAGAGAAATTAAATGCTTTGACATACAATGCTACAATAAACTACATTTTCATGAGTGATATTCCTTTATAGAAAGGGTCAATTATGTTTACACTTGCATTCATTATTGTAAAATTGAAATAGTTCAAATGTCTCTTTAACCTATTTGCTGTAATGTCAAACTTGATTCACAGAGACAAGCTGATGATGTAGGAAAATAACTAGATAAATATTTATGATTAAATGTATAAAGCAGGTTTTTTATTATGAAAGTTCTTATATCAATTATATTGGTTAGTTAGGCTGGAGCGTTATATGTACGCTGCAGGTGTTTAATATGTATATAAACAATTGTTTTCTAAGGCATATAAATTGCTGTTTATATAAACTAGGTTGAGCCATCTCCCTAAATACAGAATAACTGTATTTGATATTTATTTTGTTAGTTGCTTTGGCCTAGCTGTTTTACTTTCAGCTCAGCTGTGTAAGATTTATGCTGTAAATCCTGTATATCTGTACTGGTTTAATTCCATCCATTGCTTTTGCAACAGTGCTGCTGTCTCACATTAATTTAGAATGAGTTAAGGCCTACCCATATTCTAAAGCAGACACTATTACAGTAAATAAAAATAATAAATAAATACTTTTAAAGAGTGATCAGGAATCTGACACCTTGGTGGATTTAGCAGCCATTGCTAAAGAGGCAGGGTCACTAGAAGATGCTCACTGCAGTGTAGAGCTGTCTGACCATCAATTAGAGCAGCTCGCGGACACACTAAGGCCTTATCAGTCTCATTTCACAGGGAAACCTGGTAAAACACACTTAGTCACACATCACGTAGACACAGGCAATCAGGCACCCCTTAGACAGCCAGCATATTGTACTTCCCTAGAAGTACTTCAAGTCATTAAAAGAGAGATAGATGAGATGCTGCAGCTAGGGGTAATTCTAAAGTCTCGCACTTCTTGGGCTGCCCCGGTGGTACTGGTCCCCAAGAAATGTGGGGGCACCCGAATCTGTGTAGAATAGAGGAGTTTGAATGACGCCACAGTGTTTGATGCTTATCATATGCCTAGGATAGATGAATTGTTAGATTAGCTTGCCCAGGCATGCTACATCAGTATCATGGATCTCAGTAGAGGGTACTGACAGATTCCATTGTCACCCGAGGCCCATGAGCGGTCCGCATTTATCACCCTAATTGGGCTATTTGAGTTTTTGGTCATGCCCTTTGGAATGAAAAATGCCCCTGTGTCCTTCCAGCGCCTGGTCAATGACCTGCTAGATGGCCAGGAGGGACATGCGGTTGCTTACCTGGATGGTATTGCAGTGTTTAGCCAGACCTGGGAGGTGCACATGATCCATATGAATAGTGTTTTAGGCCATATTACTGGGGCAGGTCTGACTATCAAGCCAGAGAAGTGCCAGCTTGGCATGCATGAAGTGCAGTACTTGGGGCACCGTGTAGGGGGAGGTACCCTCCGCCCAGAGCCAGGCAAGGTAGAGGCTATCACGGCATGGCCGACCCCTACCACGAAAAAGCAGGTCATGTCTTTCTTAGGAACAGCTGGGTATTATTGAAAATTCGTGTTCCATTATACTCTACCATAGCCAAACCTCTGACTGACTTAACAAAAAAGTAATTACCACTGGTGGTTAATTGGACAGAGGATTGTGAAAATGAATTTACAGCTTTGAAATCTGCTCTGGCCCAGTCCCCTTTTCTACAGGCCCCAGATTTCAAATGGAGGTTTATAGTACAGACCGACGCGTCTAACTATGGACTAGGAGCTGTCCTTAGCCAGGTGACAGCAAAGGGGAGGAGCACCCTATCATTTTCCTAAGTAGAAAACTCCCCCTGAAGGTGGCATATGCTACCATGAAAGAGAGTGTCCAGCCCTACCTGTATGGATGGGATTTCACCATTATCACAGACCATAATTCTCTAAACTGGCTGAATAGAGTTTCTGGGGATAATGGAAAGCTGTTAAGATGTATCTTAATTTTGCAGCTATATAACTTCACCATTCAGCACCTAAAGGGCGCAGAACATGGAAACGCAGATGGCCTCTCGTGCCAAGGGGCAGAAGTGGTGAATGGGCAGGAGAGACAGTGACAGGTCACAGTTCTCTGTGCTCTAGGTTAGGGGGAGGTGTGACGTAATGTAGTATATCTAATGACTGATTGTTATTTTCTGAATTTATGTATCACACTGTGATTATTTTATGTAACCTTTCAAAGTGCATTTAGTTAACTGTCCTGAGTCTGACCTAGGCAAGTGTCAATGATCTTTTGAAAGTAGCCAGGCCCAAAGACAGATAAACTCTCTGAGTAGTTTGTGTATGCAGAGGAGTTAGACTTAGCCAGGCAGAAAGATCAGAGGTGAGAGATTCTCTGAGGTGCCCAAACATATATCTTAGTGATAGATAATTTACTTCGGGGAAACTCTGGGCAAGAAGTGGTTTAAAAATCCCTTGTATCAGTAGTACAGTGTGCATTTCATGAGGGGTCTATCAAGAATGAAATGTCCCATACTTTTCATTTGTGTTCCCTCATACTCAGCCAGTCTACCTAGTAAGTAGGACTTTTATTGATTTTATTTCCTATTTTATTTTCTGAAACTCTTTTGTGCAACATATTGTATGTCTTTGTTATAAATTTTTGTAAATAAGCTGTGGAAATATTTTTCAGATTAAACATATTTAATCTATCTTATTTCTCCATGATTCTTTGTGAAATTACGAAGCCCAGGGAGACTCATGCTACATGTGTATGTGATTTAAGTGTGAAATTTTAATAAGTTGCTTTGGTGAACCATAATAAATCCTTTGTGGTGGCAGAAAAGGTGTATTCATTGCTTAGTGACTAAGGTGATGCCAGTCATGGCCAGCTGTTCAGATTGCTGTATCTGGGACAGGCTGGGCGTTTGTGACATTGTATATGACGTAACTCAGCCAATCACAGATGGTAGCTCTATGATTAGCTGAGCTCATTCATTCACAGAACGGTTATCAATCATTGACTGATCAGTGTAAGAGACTGATCCTGATTGGGTGCTCTGCTATTTACTAGCCAGATTCACTGGAACTAGAGCAGTGCATGCTTCTCAGGAGCTGCTTGTTTGCCCCATGTGCTTTTTTGTTTTACTTTTTATTTTTTATCACTTTATGGATTACAAGCTTTCCATTGGGATTGCAACAAACCAAGACAGAAAAAAGCTAAGTAAGGTAAATATTTATTGGAAGAAAATTTTAATTTTGATTAAGGGACATTTTTAATTAAAATAGTTCCACCTGGGATATGGCTCTCACTAAACTTTACACGTGTTTTGTACTGTATTATATCCAGGAAATTTGGATGAATATTATAGACTGGTCATTTGGGGTGTAATACATGCTGTAAATTTGCAATTAGGAATAAACACAGTAAAATGACTGGGCTGCAATCTCCATCTTATCAAACA